>NC_056728.1:735879379-735964379 GCF_019279795.1 Protopterus annectens
GTCTATCATGTTGAATTCATCGGGTTTCTCCAGCGGCCAGCAGTCATAATCGGTGTTATCCAGGTCGTGCCATGCCCTCGTTGGCTCTAACAAAGTAAGCTAAAAATATATGCTTAATAAATAAACTTAGAAAGAAGGTAACATCAAACACAGTTAGGCCAAGATCTACAAGTTCTCATTTCAGACGTCTGATGGCCTAAAACACTGCTATCCTGTCTAGTAACCCCTGCATTACCCTGCAAAAACAGTGGGTAACACTCATCCTCAGACAGTGGTATGTAGCATTCCCAAGTGGTCCATGAAATGCAAGCATCATGTTCCGTTTCAGACCACGGTTATAATTTCAGTGAACATGAACCCCAAGTTTGTTGTGTACCTTAGTACTTTTTCTCATACTGCTTTAGCAAATATTAAAACAAAATAAAACTTAACCAAACAGTAACATAGTCAAGGAAAGTTAGCTTAACGAGCCCACAATCTATTCTCATCTGCGGCTGTTATCATATCCTAACATCTTGCAAACAGTAAAAGTTCCCACTTAGCAAAAAAATACCTACCAGCTGCAACAGGAGCCTAAAAGCAACATCTGCGAGTTGCGTCCGTGCCAGAAATAGCGCGTCCATCACGTCCTAGCCAGCAGCTCCTAGAAATTGCGTTGAAATTGTACTAAAATGCAAGCGTTTGTGGCTGTGTCAGTCAGCTCGGGCTGTGTTATGTTACTGTGACGAAAAAAAAGTCTGAAGTGCTTTTATGGGGGAAAGGGGGTTGGAACCGATGCTCTTATTTGAGTCAGCTTGCAGCGGCAGACCTCTACACAAGAGCTTTGTTGTGCACCTTGTTGGGCTACAGAAAACTGGACGTCAGAGGTTTTCTTCAAGGTATTATTTAGGAATAGCCATAGAATGCATCGAAGACTGCTAGGGTTTCTTTACTGCCCTCCTAAAATCATCACAAACACAAATACAAGGTGCGTGGTAACCTTCCTGTGCTCTCTAGTATTATGGTTTTAGTAACACAAGCCTTCCAATGCCTAAAACTTTGCTGTTCCCCAATAAGATTCATGGGGGGGGGGGGGGGCTGCAAAGACAGGACCGACCCTTTTGTTAAAGGTATTAAGGACAATTAACACGTTTGCTCAGTTTGGATCGTTGTTGTACACACACAGTGCTATTGGGTTGGGTAACCAGCACCAAAGCCCGCTTTACAACAGAACAGTCAGTTTCTAATCCTTGTTTTAGATCAAGTAAATGCCACCGCCTTCTCCGTCTCAGGTTAGTTGTGGTATTGATTTTATTATTGCAGTCAAAATTGTCCCATTAATTGAACTGATCGCATTAACTGACATTGGTTTCAACCAATAAATGTATGCTTAAACCATTTATATTAATTCGTATTCATTATTTTTTCTGATCGCCATCCTTTTGCACTCTGGAATGAACACGAAAATTGATTCTGTCAGTGGATGCCAGATAATCATAACCTTTATGAGCAGGACTTTGGTCTATATTACGTGGGACACATACCTCTCAAGTGCACCTCATTAGGAGGAACGTACCTCGTTTGGGGTCTTAAAAAGTTCATGTGCTTCGAAGTTCCTCAAAGTTCCACATTGAAAGAATCTGTCACACATTCAGTTAGGAATGTTCTTAAGTGAAATCCATGGTAAATAGAAATTAATCATATTAATTCATTAAAAGATCTTCTTTAGAAGTAAAACCAGCATATTTTAACCATCCTATGACCTACCTATTTGAAGTTGTTAGTAAGCCATTAGTATGTGTTCCACATTTTGGCCATTTGTTCCACATTATGAAGGAGAGTGTTCCTCATTTTGGAGATGGAAGGTTGAGAGCCCCCCCCCCCCCCCCCCCACACACACACACACATGCAGATCCTACATTGCAGGCTCCCCAGACGAGAGTCAAACCAGAGAACTTCTTGTTGTACGGTGACAGACGTTTGTATATTCAAGACATCGTCTTTAGCATATTATATTAAATGTTATAATGCAACCAGAATGAATCCACAAATATGTATGACATTATTTTTAAAACTGAGACCGTTAAACATTACTTGACATAATATGATATTTTAAATTAAGGGGAATAGCATAGCCTGAGGAATTGCCTAGAATGTACACTTTTATTATTTTTTGTTACATTGGTACATTAAAATATTTTTTTGGAGTTAATGCAACTGTATTTGTTAAATATTGTATTAGACATTACTGGCATTTTTTTTTTTTTTTTTTGCAGTTTAAGTATTTAAATGTTTTGATTTCCCTCTTTATCAAATTTTTTAAGGTCCTCTCCACTGTTCTTTCTACAGACACCACATCCATAACTGATTTTTTCACATTTTTCCCACAGGGTCAGGGTGTGACACCAACAGTGACAATAATCTAGAGCCAATGATCACATCAAGTGGGCAAGTGGCTAACCCTGCCATATTTGTTCTTCCATGCCATGCACGTGCCCTTGTTGCTGTTCTTCCATACTACACATATGCACTTGTTGTTTTCCATGTCGTACACATGCACTTTCTTTGTTTCCCTTCCTCTATGATGACCACCAGTCAGTGTGGGTTAGGGTTACCACCTGTCCCACTTCGCGAGGGACAGTCCCTCTTTGGGCAATTATGTCCTACAAAATAATTGTAAAAATGGCAAATGTCCTGAGATTTTAGGACAAAATTATTTCCTATATTTTATGCAATAGTTGCATAAAACGGTTATTCTATAGTTGAAACACCTAAATGTTATAAGAAACAGAATAAGCAACTAAGATGCTTCAAGAATAAGCTTTTATTTAGGCAAAAAAAGTGAAGTTCTGTCCTTTATACTGGCCATCAGTATGTTTCGGCCTGCAAAATCTGACGTTTGTATGAAAAATGTCCCACTTTGGGCATTTGAAAAGGTGGCAACCCTAGTGTGGGTATGATCCCAGCCTCCAAGGCTGTTTTGTTAACTCAATTTGGTTGACCTGGCTGGTGTGCGATCTCTATAACTACATATTCTTTTGCCTTCTTTTGTGTAATCTCAGAGTTAGTACATAGCATATATGCGCGGAGGCTATTTCGTGATGCAGAAGGAAACAATGATTTCTGCATTGTTTTTTGAGCATTAGTGTTAGACTGTCAAAAGTGTGTGTGCCGATCAACTGTTAATAATGAATGCTGAGACGCTCTGCTGACTCATCATTTTACGTTTGTGTGTGCATACATATATATGTGTATATATATATATATATATATATATATATATATATATGTATATATATATATATATATATATACATACATACATACACGTATACATGTATGCGCGCGTATGTATATATATATATATATATATATATATATATATATATATATATATATATGTATAGATATGTACATGTGTATGTCTATATATATATGTGCGTGTGTGTGTGTTACTGTGTGTGTATGTATATATAATTTGCAGGGAGTTTGTGTGTGTGTGTAGGTGGGGGGGGGGGTAGTTTCCCCCTGCAAAAGCATAAAAAAGGTAGATCTTTGTGATTTTTCTTTATGTTTGTGTTTTATGAAACGCGATCATATGTTCTCGATCGTATAAATTTACAGTTTCTTAAAACTTGATCATCTGACAATTGCAGAGGTTTCAGACAATATTATTGCATGTGGCAGATGCATGCATTAATCAGCTGCGAGTCGGGAATCCACTCATAATAGTTTGTTGTTATCCTTATGGCTGATACCTTTGTCACACAGGGATTTTTTTAGTTAAGTGTATCACATTTGGCACAGCGAGCTTCCACACATCTTGTTGCACATGCATAAGTATTCTTTCTGACGCATGCCTATTAGGAATTGACAGTGCAGGCTTCTCTTCAAGGTGTCATACAAAATGCACGTATGATATATCTTTCTGTGTTGCACCTAGTAAAATTATAACTCGGTGACAACATTAATGGCATGAGTTTGATTCTTGCAGGTGTGCCGTATGGCTTATGGATTATGCAGACCTCTCAACTGGCCAGGATTGGCTTTGAATTCAACTCTAGGTTTAACACCATCCCTCTTAACCCCTCCAAAGACAGTTTATTTTTAGAAAAGGGGTGGTGAATTCCCCTTATAGCATACTGGCAATCACTACAGTTGTACGTGTATGTTCCTACAGAGCATGTATAATAATTTAAACACACAAATTCTGGCAATGTCATAGATTAATGTTAATATTTTAAAATTACGCTATAATCAAACTCTTAAGCTCGAAGATAAACTGGAATGCATGAAGTAGAAAGAATAATAGGCTCATAGGTTGATAGGTTGGTACTGGACTATCTGCCCGAAGGCATATATTAGCCCAGCCACGTTGTGCGGTATTCACCTCCCCTTTAGTAGTTCCCTAGACCCTTGTACTAGCAGCTAGTACCCTTGGCCCCTATCTAGTAGTGCTGTTGGTGTGATCCCCGGTGTGAACTTTCTGTTACCCATCCACTCATCAAGGTTCCTCTTGAAGAGTGATAGTGAGGGGCTCTGTCTTATGTAGATCGGGACCCTGTTCCATAGTAAGGGAAGTCTCTGCGAAGGGAATCTATCCCTCCAGCATGTTCTATTCATTGTTGTGTTGAGGTTGATATCCCTAGAGCATGTAGCTCGAGTAGATTTGGTTTTGCTAAGATGGAGCATGTTCAACAATTCTGGGTTGGACATGGCTCTGTACGTTAAACAGAGATTGCCTCTGAGAAGGTGGTATGTAACAGAGAACAGTTTTAGCTTTTTCAATCGTGCTGCATAGGCCAACTGTTTGAAGCCAGTAATCCTCTTGGTTAGGTACCTCTGTGGTCTCTCTAGCTGCTGGAGATGTCTAGCCAGGTACATTCCAATTAGTGCATTGTACTCAATAATGGGTCTGATGAGGGAAGAGTAGAGGGGCACCATTACATCCTTAGATCTTGATGCGAACCCTTTCGTGATCAGATGGGTCACATAGAAGGATTTTCTAACCACTTTGGCAACATGGTTATCAAAGGAAAGCTGACTATCTACTTGGGTCCCTAGATCCCTTATTTCTTCTTCAGATTTCAGGGGATTACCTCCTATGTTGTAGTTTGCGGGTACTCTGGGGATTACCATGCATTTTTTTTGCATTTAGCTTGAGACCATTACTTTGACACCATGCATCAGTCTCATTTAGGCCCTTCTGGAGGATCTCCATGTCGGCCAGAGACTCTATTATAGCACCCAGTTTGCAGTCGTCCACAAACTTAGTCAGCCACAGCCCTTCCGTGCATAAACGTGCAGACCAGAAACACAGGGGCAAGTCTAATCAAGTATCCTTTAATACAGATAAGCGCTTTCACGATACATGCAATATCACTTCATCAGATCAGAACACAGATAAGGCCACCCTGTTAAATAATCACAGTAGCCAATCAAAGACAACAATACTAAACACACGCCCACTAAAAATCAATGAAACAAAAATAAAAATGCATAGACATATTTGAAAGTAGCAATAAAAAAAAAAAAATATATATATATATATATATATATATATATATATACATATATCTAAAAATATATGCAGATATAATATATATTCTAATAAAATAAAAACAGAAATATATAACATGGTATTAGCCTAGTCTAATCACTCAAATAAGATTGAAGGCCAAGGACAGCTACCTATCATCTGTAAAGTCTGCGTGACTTAAGAACAGGTTTCAAGGGCACATGTTCATTAAGCCCTAGCCCCTTATTAGCATGGAATCTCATGATCCATTGTAATTCAACCATCTCTGTTCTATTCTTGATATCTCCTAATACACTCTATCTATAACACGAAACATGAATTCGTGGTCAGCCCCTTTAGCCACAACATGTTTTGCTAGGGCATTACACATATACTGTATATTAATAGAGTACAAATGTTTCCTTGTAAGTTCCTTCAATTTACAGTTGCTCTTGCCAGCATAGAAACATGAGCATACTGTACATTGGGCAAGATAAACAATATCTTTGGTATTGCAATCAGCATTCACCTTAAAGTCAAATGTCACCCCAGTGTCTGGATTTGTGAAACTACTGCTGCCATCTATATACTTACAATATCTACAATTATGCCAAGGAGAGGTACCCACTTTGTCTGTACCTACCTTTTTTTTTCTGACCTTGTCCAAATAGCACATCATCCTTTTAAGATTCATCTTATTCTTGAAAACAAATGTTGGACATTCACCCACTGTTTAGCAAAAACTTCATCTGCCCCCCTTCAATAAATTAGGACATCCCCAATACCTGCTCCCTTCCCATTATATCTAGGGAACAGGTCATCACTGCTCTGTCAAAGGCAAAAAATACAGCCTCCATGGGACCCGATAACATCCCAGGCTGCATCCTACATGAACTCAGGCAGGAACTTGCAGCACCATTAGATGCCCTATTCAACCAAAGCCTGAGTACCAGCTTCATCCCAGCTGAGTGAAGGACATCCACTGTCATCCGTTTGCACAGAGGTGGAGTGTCCACCGATCTGGGAAATTATAGACCCATCAGCCTAACTAGCCTGAACTGCAAGACCATGGAATGGATTATCATGGACCTCATTAACAAGGACATTGGCCACCTCCAAACACTCGATCCCACACAGTTTGGCTTTGTCAACTGGAGGTCATGTCTGTTAAATTTGGTCAAATTATTTGAGACAGTCATCAAAGCCATGGACAAGGGGAAGATGGTGCACACCGCCTACCTTGACCTGGCCAAAGCCTTCAACATTATTCTCCACTCAGGCATAATAGATAAACTATTCCAGCTTTTCATCAATCCATATGTTACTAGATGGGTAGCAAATTGGCTCACCGATAGAACGTACTTAGTCAAAATAGGGGAAGCCACCTCAAGCAGTAGACCTGTGATGACCAGTGTACGCCAGGGTTTGGTCTTGGGGCCTCTGCTATTTGGATATACTTTTCTGAGGTGCAGGCCAAAACCAGAGGGTTATGGCTAACCAAGTTTGCAGATGACATCAGTTCCCTAGTGATGTGGACATCCTCAAAGAGGGTCTCACCCAAACAAATGACTGGTGCCAGAAACATGGCCTCAACCTGAATAACAAAAAATGCATCATCATACCCTTTGGGGAGGATGACATCCTCACAAATTATCACATTAATAATAATGTGCTGAGCACACAATCAGTTGTGAGGGATTTGGGCACCCAGATTGAGTGCAACCTGACTTTTGACCACCATGTTGCTTCAATTGTATGGAAAGCTTTCTACATGGACCACCTCATAAGTAAGGGTATCTCATCCAGGGACAAGGAGGTCATAAAATCCCTATATTCTTACCTTATAAGGCCCATTATTGAGTGCAATGCCCTATTCGGCATGTACCTCACAAAGTACATGCAGCAGCTGGAGAGACTACAGAGGTCCCTCAGCAGGAGAATCCAGGGCTTCAAAAATCTACCATACACAGATAGGCTAAAAGTCCTATCCCTCTACTCAATTTCATACAGATTCCTCAAAGGTGACCTCTGTCTTCTTACAGGGTGATCTCTGACCCCACTTTGATGGGATTGTTGCATATCTGCAAGTCAAGCTCCACTCGAGTAACCCACATATACGGCCTCAACCTGGTCTGTGACATCAATAGGATTTGTTGGGGGACAGATTTGTTTCCCAGAGACTCCCCCATCTGTGCAATAGACTCCCTCTCCACATCAAGCAGAGTACTTCTTTACCCCTTTTTAAGCACAACCTGGATAACTGGATGGGAATCAGAAAATACACCCCTGGTATGCCACCTGTGTCCCTGCTGGACAGGGGCATTGGGTGCTGACTTGTCTAAACATGGGCTAATCTCTTGGCTAGGCTTATAAGGTCCTCAGGGCTAATAGCCTAGCAACTTCCTATGATCCTGTGATATAAGGCACATAAATAAGTGTAAAGGTGGCATAATGCCATGACCTATGGGCTGGTGCATTGCCTTACATGCATAAGTAATGTGAAACATGAGATGTAAAGCATTGTACCTCATACAATCTGTGCACCTACAATCTATGTAGAATGTGATACAACATCTTCAGCCTAGTTTGTCACATTATTTAACCTGATTGTCCACAGACTGCCTCACTTGACATGTGCATTTAAAGAATGCATTGTGAAAAACAACATGATGCCATTATGGAGCATCATACATGAGACAGCATTTGAGACATGGCAACAGGTATAATCTTGCATGGACAGATATATTTGGGTATTGTTGGGTTCAATGTTATGCTGTAGTTAGCATTCCAGTAATGGACAAGGCAGATTATTGCGCGTAATGATTTTGAAATGTAGTTTTCAGCTAATACTGTAAAATATGCACTGATATGTCAATGCAATCTATGCACTTAACTTCCCTGCTGTTGAAGAAAGCTTTGAATTATTTTGCCTTACACCAGCAAGCTAGTACAAACAAAGTATGTATGGGATTCAGGGGCATCAGCATTTAAACAACTCTGCTCCCTAGAACATGTGATTGCTAGAAAGTGTCTGCAAAGTTCCTGCTTTCATTTAGAATACTGAAAACATGTGATAGGCAAAGGAGGCTGTAAGAGCCATCTATTTATACAGGACTTTGGCATCCTGGAAGAGAATGCAAAAAAATAAGAAAACAAACAAACAAAAAGAATCATCATTTCTTTACATGGCCTGCTTGGGAAAATAAGCTGATCATAATCTACAGACGGGATTCATATACATTGTGTCTATTTGAATAGAGTTGGTAGACAGTACAATAGCATAACATGGAGCTGTGTACTGTACTTTGTAAAGACTGCTGCTGCACAGTGAGACAAGACCAGTGCTCTGTCTTACTTCATTGTGTAACCACAGTGCACCATGCAAACAGCAAACATGCAAATGCCCCCCATACTATATGTACCTCAGTAACTCTACAACTGCATACATGCTGGACTCAAGTACATAAACTATGGAACCAGAACTGTGTGCAGTTTGTGTAGCGTATATGACCATGCCAACCCACTTTCACTGCTGATGTGTTGCTCATTTTACAGAGCTGAGCTGTATCATGAGGGCATATGAGAAAAAAAACACCATTTTTCATGGCTGGGAAAATTCTACCAGTCCCTGAGTCACTTATGGCGCAGGCAGACTTGCTACCCCAACCTCACTTGAACCTGGTCCCATGCAGTGACAAAGATAAGCTGCCATCACTGGGAGCACTTACAACCCTACAACAGTAGAGTAATGACCATATCGCCTCTGTCATGCCTAATGGATGAAAACATTTTATGAATCTCTGTGTGGTATGACAACAGGGCAGGGTAAAGTAGGTACCAGCTACTGAGTGAGGTAAGTCACATCTGTACCCTGCTGAGCTGTGCTGCTCTGACATGTCACATAGCAATTCTGTCTGTGGCATGCTATGCACTGCATCCATCATTTAAAGACATACATATTCCTTTTTGCATCACATATCATTACAGTGATTCATGTTTATAAACCATGGTAAACATAGGTTAGCATATTAATGCATCACATTCAATGAATTTATGGAATTGTGCACTATTTTTACGAATCCAATGTGTCATTCCTGTGGCAATATGAGGAAGCTGTAAATATGAGTCATAGACAAACATGCAGAACTATTTCTGAAATGGTTGCAGAAATCCCAAAAACTACATACTAATAGAATTTCTGTGATAAAGGTTTTGTACTGAAAGTTGCAGGACTGACAAAACATGATCTTGAGCAATTTCTTTTCATTACAGGATATATACAGACATGCTAAACCAAAACTATTTTCAGAGGATATGTACAGCTCTTCAAACCTATGCAGTTTTCATAGACAGCAATATAAACACAGCCTGCATGCCTACGTTTGGGCTATAAAGTACGCATGGATGTCACCAGGCATATGTCATGAATGATAGAGTTGTTTTGTGTAATAAGATTTGCTAGAATGTAAATAGTGGCTATTGCATTATTTTATTAAGTTATATATTTTATACAATGGCATTTCTGGAATGCCTAAATCACATTTTTGTCAGTAATAATAGATATGTTATCTAAAATGTGCTGTCTAGGAACAGGAGAGACCAACAACTAAAGGAGTCAGATATATATTTTGGGAGTTGGCATTCAATTCCAAAAATCACGGCTATGGTCCTATAAATACTACAACTGGATATATGTGTCAGAAGCTCAATGGACTGAACCTATATCTCTTATAACAGTTTTGTTTGTCAAAATATGGTTGCAAAGTTCTAAACCAAGAAGCATCACTTTACTGTTCAAGCAATTCCAAAATTAATGATTCTCTTTCTAATTGTTGCTCAACTGAACCACTGGGCTTAGTCAGCTAATGTAAACGGGAGGCAGGAATGAGAGACAGCTGTGCAAAAAGTGCTGTCTGAATAATATATTCAGTCATTATAAAGACACTTCAGAGGTCTTTATTCCATAAATAGACAAATATGATTCCTAGTACTGACTCTTCTGATAGATGTTTATATGCCACTCCCATGGTATTGCTGCTCTGATGGATGTTTATATGCCAGTCTCATTGTATTGCACCTCTCACAGATGTTTAAATGCCAGTCTCACTGTATTGCACCTCTGATAGAAGTTTATATGCCAGTCTTACTGTATTGTACCTCTCACAAATGTTTATATGCATCTCTCACTGTATTGCTCTCTGATATATGTTTATATGCCAGTCCCATTGTATTGCTGCTCTGATAGATATTTGCATGCCAGTCTCACTGTATTGCTCCTCAGACAGATGTTTATATGCCAGTGTCACTGTTCTGCTCCTCTGACAGATGTTTATATGCCAGTCTCACTGTATTGCTTCTCTGACAGGTGTATATATGCCACTGATAGATGTTTATATGCCAGTCTCTCTGTATTGCTCCTCTAATAGATGTTTATATGCCTCTGATAAATGTTTATATGCCAGCCTCACTGTATTGCACCTCTCACAGATGTTTAAATGCCAGTCTCACTATATTGCACCTCTGATAGAAGTTTATATGCCTCTGATACATGTTCATATGCCAATCTCACTGCATTGTGCCTCTTAAAGATATTCATATGCAAGTCTCACTGTATTGCTCCTCGGATAGATGTTTATATGCCAATCTCACTGTATTGTACCTCTGATAGATGTGTATATGCCAGTTCCACTGTATTGCTGCTCTGATAGATGTTTGCATGCCAGTCTCACTGTATTACTCCTCAGACAGATGTTTATATGCCAGTCTCCCTGTATTGCTCTTCTAACAGATGTTTATATGCCTCTGATAGATGTTTATATGCCAGCCTCACTGTATTGCACCTCTCACAGATGTTTAAATGCCAGTCTCACTGTATTGCACCTCTGATAGAAGGGAATATGCCTCTGATACATGTTTATATGCCATTTTCACTGCATTGCACCTCTCACAGATGTTTATATTCAAGTCTCAATGTATTGCCCCTCTGATAGATGTTTATATGCCAGCCTCACTGTATTGTGCCTCTGATAAATGTTTATAAGCCACTCTCACTGTACTGTACTGCACCTGTGATAGATGTTTATATGCTGGTCTTAGTGTGTTGTGCCCTTGATGGATGCTTATATACAAGTTCAACTGTAGTGTACCTATGATAGATGCTTAAATGCCAGACTCACTGTATTGCTCCTCTGATAGATGTTATATGCCAGTATCACTGTATTACTCCACTGATAGATGTTTATATGCAAGTCTCACTGTATTGCTCCTGTGACAGATGTTTATATAAAAGTCTCACTGTATTGTGCCTCTCACAAATGTTTATATGCCAGTCTCACTGCATTGCTCCCCTGATAAATGTGTGCATGCCAGTCTCACTGTATTGCTGCTCTGATAGATTTTTATATGCCAGTCTCACTGTATTGCTCCTGTGATAATGTTTATATGCCAGTATTACTGTGTTGTGCCCTTGATAGATGTTTATATGCCAGTTTCACTGCATTGCATGTCTGATAGATGTTTATATGCCAGTCCAACTGTATTCTGTCTCTCATAGATGTTTATATGTCAGTCTCAATGTATTTATCCTCTGATAGATGTTTATATGCCAGTCTCATTGTATTGTGCCTCTTATAGATTTTTATATGCATGTCTCACTGTATTGCACCTCTGATAGATGTTTACATGCCAGTCTCACTGTATTGTGCCTCTGATAGATGTTTATATGCCAGTCGCTGATAGATGTTTATATGTTAGTCTCACTGTATTGTGCCTCTGATAGATGTTTATATGCCAGTCTCACTGTATTGTGCCTCTGATAGATGTTTATATGCCAGTCTCTGATAGATGTTTAGATGCCAGTCTCACTGTATTGTGCCTCTGATGGATGTTTATATGCCAGTTTCACTGTATTGCTCCTCTGATATATGTTAGCCTCACTGTATGGGCTTTCTGACACGTTTATATGCCAGTTTTACTGTGTTCAGCCCCGATGGGTGTTTATATGCCAGTTTCGCTGCATTGTTCCTCTGATATATGTTTATATGCCATTCTCACTGTATAGCATCTCTGATAGATGTTTATAAGCCAGTCTCACTGTATTGTTCCTCTGACAGATGTTTATATACCAGTCTCACTGTATTACTCCTCTGATGGATGTTTATATGCCATAATTACTGTTTTGCTCATCTGATACATGTTTATATGCCAGTGTCACTGTGTTGTTCCTCTGATACATGATTATATGCCAGTTACAATTACATCTCTTCACATTTCAAAACTAGTAATTATTTCACCTTAAAGACAATAGAGAAAGCTCCCTAGTATAGATATTGTGTCTGTTGCTGCACTGAAACTGAAAGATAACATTTATTTATGGCCTAGTCATAAAGTAATTTAATTTCAGTTATTTTTCTGAAGTTAACCTCCTGTATTCCAGTTTCCACTGTTAGAATGCATACATTTAAACAGTTACAATAGTGCATGTACATTTCTGTTCTCTTCCAGTAGGGCACATTGTGGATACATTTCAAACACAAGCACTCTACAAAATATCTTTTCAGCACACGTCTGTACAAACTGTCTTGTATAACATACAGTTCTAATGCATTTGTAACACAAGCATCTTATATAGATCATGTTGATATTCACAAATGACGTATACTTATTTACAAAATTCCAGATAGCTGTGCTGGCAGTATTGCCTTTTGCAACATCTCCAATCACATTGGCAATATCAGTGTTGCCCAATATAATTTTCCAGTTGTTAATGACAATGTGTCTAATAATGGGCATGTCAGTAGAAAAGGGAGAGGAAAAGCTTGCTAAAAGAAAACATGATTGGTAGATGTTGACACACCTTTGATATCATTGACCAAAGAGATTGATGAAGAAACACTACCCAGAATAGGTCAAGCTTTATGGTCCCTAAGCAATGCAACTTTGTTTTCAATGCCAACTAACCAGTTATGATTGTAACCTCTATTGATAAAGAAATTCCTGAGTTTGGAAGTCTCATCTAGAAAAATATAATTTTCACTGGTCAATTTACTAAGCCTGATTAGTTGGCCATTTACAACACTGCTCTTCATATGTGATGGGTGTAAACTGTCCCTGTGCAAGTAATGGCTAACAAATGATTCCTTCCTGTAAATTGTACTTGCAAAGGACATGCGAGAGGCATCAAAGTTCAAAGAAATGTCCAAGTAATAGCTGCTTTTAAAGTAGCCATTGATTATAAAACTGAGGAAGTCTGTACTGGTATTAAGATATTTTACGAACAGTAGAAAATTGTCATACATACCTTTCCAAAGGAGGAACAAATCATCAATGTATCTGCGGTAAAACAAAATGTCTTTTGAAAGATGGATGAACTTCTTCTTCTTCTTCTTCTTCTGCTCCCAGAAGTCCATGATTAAATTCACAAAGACCGGTGCCATATGAGCACCCATAGCAACTCCAGATTTCTGCTTGTAGTACTTGCCCAAAAAAAGAGAAAAGAATTGTTGTCTAACACTAACTCAAGTAATGAGCAAACAATGTTGTTCTTGTCATTGCTAAAAGTGCTGAACACACTTAATTAGACACTCACTAGCTCAAGTCCATTTACTTTTTCAATACAGGAGTAAAATGACACTACATGAAGTGAAGTAAAACAAAAATCATCAGTAGTGTCAGAAAAACACTTAATAACTCCAACAAGTGTTAGGAATCATGTAGATGAAATTCAGATTCTGGAACAACAGGGTTAAGCAAATGGTCTAAGAAAATAAATAAAGGTTCAGTCTTAGAAAAACTTGCAGTATGTATAGGCCTAAACAGTGTTTTTTGTCATCATTGTGCTCTTTGGTTATACCAAATAGCTTAGCCATCTTAGGATGTTGTACTTGAAAAAAGGAATACATGGAATAGTCAAAATGTCCTTGACTGTCAATGTCAAACAGAGCAATGTTGATGGCTGCAAAACCTTTGTTGACAATGTCAGCTGTAACCTCAGTGTAACAACGTGAATCAAATAGTAACTGCAGGATGGCTTGGTTGTAGTCATTTACGCTCATAGTAACCATCAACCCACCTTTGTCCATTGGTTGCAAAAGTTACTATGACAATTTTTTTATTTTTTTATATTTTAAATTATATAACATTAGTTTATTTATTATTCTTTGCTTACCCTTTAAATTTTAGTCCAAGTATTTCCTTTTGTGACAACACACACTATTTAATTATTGGGAGTGTTTAGTCATGTAATTTTTTCCCTCTCTTTATAAACTGCTTTTCCCATTTGACGTGTATTTTCTGATGAAGTTCTTGTTTTTCCTATTAAAGAACAAAAGTGCTCAAAAATACTAGCTGTGTCTGGAGCCTTGCCTAGGTAGTTGGTAGAATTTTTCTCACAAACAGAAGGTATCAAATTGGAAGGGGATAATGATGAAACAGGGGGAGTTCAAGAAATTAGGAGATAGTAGGATTTTGGATGCAGGCCCTTAAGGAGAAAAACAGTGACTGTACAGAACAGTATATTCATGAAGTAGCAGAAAGTATGTGAAGATCTAAGCCAACATGGGAATGGACAAAGGAGATTTTACCAAAGAGAATGACTGCAAGTAAGGATACAGAAAACCAGCATGGGGGGGTCTGAAATTTACTGCAGAACAGTAACAAAGGAACCAAGATACTGGGAGAAAATAATTAGGGAGGAAAGGTTAATAGAGTGGGATGTGGCCAAACAGAAGTTTAGACTGCAGCTTGCTGACTTCCTTCCATACTGGGGATTGTTACTTGAATACTAGCAAAGTATAGGTGATTGGAGGGTGAGTGCTAAGTTAAAAATCTACTCTGGTAGTGCTTTAGGTTAAGTCTAGAAAAGAAAAAGAAAATAAGCTGTCACAAAAGGGATTATTAGCAGGGCTAATAAAATATTGCATGATAACTATAAGAATCATAAATATGCAACAACGTCCAGAAGGTTTAGGATCTTTTCTTGGAATTGTTTGCATGGATGTCGTTCTACCCCAAGAAGATTTCAGAGAAGTATTCCTCAGTTAGAGAGCAAATTTGGGAGGTGTAATGGGAAAGATAGAGGTAATCTGGAACATGTGTCTGGGAATGTAATGACTAGGAAGATTTTAATAATCCCCTACAGAGTGTTTTGTCAGAAATCTTGGGAAAGCAAATTGTTTTTACTAAGGAAATCATTCTTTTGAGCTGGGATATAGTCACTGAATTGCCTAGACACATTAAGATCTTCACAAGTTTAATGTTACTGGCTGCCAAAATTACTAGAAAAATGAAAACAAAATCTAATCCAACTGAAACTGAGGTACTGAATATCGTAAAGAAGCTAAAATAACTGGAGGTGGGATCCTTAGAAAAAAAAAAGAGAAAATTACATATAAGTAAATGGAATCTGTGGGAATGATACATGCGGAATAATGTTTAGAAGGAGTAGTGAGAAAATGCATGCTGGTAAGGATTACATTTAAAATCTCTCCCCAGTTTTAGGTCTTTTTTCCCCACATTTTTATCTTTATCCAAAATTCTTGCTCAAAGAAGTTGAGACGTATGCACACAGCTTCTCATTCTCTGTCTCCATCTATCTCTATCTTGCTTGCTGAACCTCTTTCAAACTCACATGCACAGACAAACATGCCTACACACCACACACACACACACACACACACACACACACACACACACACACACACACACACACACACATTATTTTTTCTTTATTTATTTCATTTATTTACATTTTTATTCTATACTCACTGAATAGCAAAGCCCCTTATAGTGACCATAAAAAATGACATCTGTTGGTTTGGTTTTTTTTCAGTCTTTTCTTAATGGCAGCATAATATATTTTTTCAATAAATATCTTTATTAAATTATCAGGTATGACGCAGGCAATCTTACATTTATATAAATGAAAAACAAAAAAATGACACCACTTCAGTTACAAATATTATACATAACAGACACCATTGAAACAGCTGTAGTTGCAAACATTATACATCACTTATAATCTATCCAGTCATTGTCAGTTAAGCTTTATATGGCTCATTCAAATCCTGCCTCTTAAACCTCATTCTTTCTCTGCATATATTGTTCCCACAATTCCTATTTTTCCCTATGTAGTTTTCTCCCTTCCTTTTCTAAAGATCACAATTCCAGTTGTTTTATCTCTGTTACTATATTCACTACTTTTAGTAAAGTTGGTCTAGACTTTGATTTCCATTTTCTAGTAATTGATTTTTTGGCAGCCACCATAATTAGACTCAGCAAGACTTTACTATGTCTAGGCAATTCTGGTTCTGTATTATAACACAAAAAATTCATCTCCACAGTCAATCCAAGCTGCTCACTCAGCATATCCAACAAAGACATCTGCAGGGAATTCCTAAAGTCTGCCAGCTCATTATACTCCAAAGAAATATGTTCCCAGACACCTCTTTTCTTGTCTGTTACACCTCCAATATTTGCTGTCCACCTAAGGAAAAAGTTCTTTGGAGTCTACTTGGGGTATAAAAATACCTACATAAACACTTCCAGGCAAAGATCCTAAATCGTCTAGACTTTGTTGAATATTTGGGAGATATACATATATCCCCCCATTGTCTCTTTGTGAATTGCTTATACAATCTTCTCTTCCAATCCTTTCCAAACTCCTCTGATTGATTCTTATAAACAGCAGCATAACATAGTGTCATGTAACATCAGATTTATTTTTTATCAGGCAATAACTATACATTAGTAACCTGTTGGAGAACGTTCATTGTCCAACAGGGGATCAAGCATGAAGTCACCTATTATGAGATGAAATTAAAAGTAAATTACAATTTAGGGGTGGTACTCCCACTACCGACAAACACCCGTAATCAAAACTATGAACTCTGTCTACATTTTCTAATATACTTGTGTATATAAGGAAATTGTGGTAATACAATAACAGTATATTAGAGATGCTTCATGGCATTCTTCAAGGATCAGCCAAGTACTGCATCTGTAGATCTGCCTCTTCATATTTACAGTAATGTTGAAAATGTATCACATACAAGATCCTGTAATATTTAATATTAAAGCTTATATTATAGACATCACAACTGCATTGATACTTCACATCCATGTTGAAATTTAGCTGTTATTATATTTATTATTCATACTGTCATAACTTTTACATTTCTGTAAATACTTCAACAACCAAGCAACATAGACACAATTGTTTTTCATCATGTGAAAGCACACAGCTGAATGAGCAAAAAACAATACTGACAGTGTATGTGTAGTGTAATGGCTACTGAGTTGTAAGCTGCTTTGCAAAACATTACAAAATTAATATTTATTATGTTTATTGTGTCATAAAGTCATGTTTAAAACCTGTAATCTCATGAATGTTTGGCACTGTGAAGATTAATTTGTGCTGAATAATTTGTGATTTACATATCTTTATTAACATTTATGGTACTAGAGATCTTAACATTTGTTTAATCTGTCATGATAATGCTTCCCTTTTCCTCAAAAGGCTCACAATGCAACCACTAAAAATTAGACTGCTACCCTTTAAAACCCAGTTAAAGGAAATGTGTTTAATGTTTAATTAACTACTTTGTTTAATCCTAATTTTAGGGCCCAATTCAAAGTTTTCATCAAGATAAAAAAAAGTCATGTTTATGTCTGTGATGTAACCAGCATATGGAGGACTTATTCTTGCTTGTATATTAGGATATATTTGATATTGAGGCAATGAAAAATGTAACAGGTTTGTATTTTTTTTGCCTGGTGTGCAAAGGTGCTTTCATTATACCTGTTCATGTTTCACAGTATTGCATTACATTAGAGTATTGGTAAGTTTTAAATATTGACAGTTTTGGTAGCGTAATTGCCAAATCCTTATCTATAGAGAGCCTCTGCCACCTTACACAGTATTCAGCTTGTTCATCAAAATCAAAACTTTCTTTGCTCTGTGTTGAAACAGCATTTATATTGCTAGTTTTAACTGTTAGGGCATTCTACAGTCGACTGAGTTCCTTTAACTTGTGCCTGAGTTGCTCGTTGCCACATGCTCAAAACAGCAAGTGCACTACCTCCCACTAGCCCACTCCTAGTAAATTATATAATCCTTCCTCAACCCATAGCTTTACCAAAATCCTAACTCTCACCCTACAATGCTCATGCAGTCCCTAACTGAATCCTTATTCCCTAAGCCTAATTTTCCTTCTTGTTCCCTAAACCTAACCTGACTCCTACTTCCTAAACCTAAATTCCCTTCCCACTCACTAAACCTAAATTTCCCGTCACTTTTTAAACCTAAATTCCCTGATTATTCCCTACACCTAAATTCCCTGATTGCTCCCTAACCCTAACTCCACCTTCCACTCTAAAAATCTAAAATTCCCCAACTGTCCCACAAATCTAAAAACTACCCTCCCTCCCCCAAACCTAAATTTCCTGATCATCTAAACCTAATCTGAAACTCTACTCCTTAACCTGAAGCCTAAATCCCCTAGTCACTAATAAACAAACCAGCTAAACTCCCATCCTCTACAACTCATAGGAACTTGTTGATCTAGTGAACAGCTTTAAATCAAATGCCAGCTGGTCAAGGTGAAATGTCCAAAGACAACTAGTGCTAATCTTTGAGGTTGCACTTTACCTAATCTTGTGTGACCTTGGAGTTGATATAGGTATATATATACACTGGGGGACTACCATGGGGTTTACCCCCTCCAAAAAAATTCTTTGGTGATTGCCAAAAGTGCTTTTCAGCTTTTCAGCTTTATTTATGTATGTATTTATTTATTTGTACTGAACCACATTCAAGTAAAATGTTTGAGGGTTTGATGAGTCAACGTGAATTTCCCACTCCCTCCTCATGGCTGCCAGACTTACTCTACTCAAATTCAGCTGTGCCTTCAAGCAGCATCTGCCAGCTCTACTCTGTCTGTATGTCTGTAGCTGATGCACCTTGTCCAAACACATAGTCAAGTTTAAGCAGGAGTGGCAGACCGTGCAAGTTGACAGGCAGATGAAATCCTGGTTACAAGATGGTTAGTCTGTAAGCAGTCAGGCTCAAAGCAGTACACTAGATCCTGACAATTAAATAGTTTGCAATGGAAAGCGAGTTTATTAAGTTTATGATCAACAACTGTGACAGCAGACTAAAGCAGTAACATAGGGCTATGGCTGGAACCTAGGATGTACACACTCATAAAAGGGAAAATATTCCAAACAACAAACATTTTTAATGTAGGTACATCGTAATGTGTAATACTCTCAGATATACCCAAGGAGCACTGCACCACAAATAACAAATGCCTCCTACAAGCTGCATCTGCAGTGACTACCACCTTCCCTGGATGAGTCATTCATTCTTGCAGGCTTTTTGGTGCTTCCTGCAATAAATATGTATATATATATATATATATATATATATATATATATATATATATATATATATATTCAATATGTAACCAAACCAATAGGAGAAATAACTTGGTAAAAATGTCACCAGTAAACAGAAGCAGGAAGCCAAACCAATCCCAAGCAGGAGGCTTTATTGTACACTATATGAACACAGACAGGATAAACACATAAACACTCCAAAATCTTTGTGTTTTCATAAAAAACTTCATCAGATCCATGGGTAGTCATATAGTTAATGAATATATATATATATATATATATATATATATATATATATATATATATATATATATATATATATATATATATATATATATATATATATGGTTTACTATCAAAATATCGATCCTTACTCCGGCGAATTACGTATAATCGAAAATGGAAGGTCGAAAGCAGTACCATCGGAGTCACAAAAAACAATCTAAGAACGGGTTTTAACATGGGTCGAGGTAGGGGAGATGTTTGTAGTTTGGAATAACACTGAACACCTACCTCGACCCATGTTAAAACCGTTCGTAGATTGTTTTTTTTGAGATCGATGTTATCGTTTTCGAACTTCCGGTTTCGATTACACGACATTCGCCGGAGTAAGGATCGACATTTTGATAGTAAACCTATATACATATATATATATATATATATATATATATATATATATATATATGGTTCTACCTGACTTACGACAGCTGAGAGAAGACGAACATCGAACCGGAGCTCCAGAAGATCGAAAAGACCCGGCCGCCGTCGCGGTTGCGCCAACAGAACAGACCGACAGACCAGACGACGGACACGAACACCAACACCGAGGATGCCGACATGGGAAAGGCTGTGTAGTGTGTGAGTATAGTGGCGGTACGACGGACGGCGGGGTGTGTGAGTGTGGAGAGTGTGGTGGGTATGTGGGGGGGGGGGGTTATGGGGGGGGTTAGGGTTAAGGGGGGTTAAGTTTGGGTTTAGGGGGGGGTTAGGGAGGGGGGGAATTGGGGGCGATAGGTGAAGGGAGTTATTTAGGGAGCGGGAAAAGTTAGGTTAGGGGAGTTAAGTTAGGAGGTTAGGGTTAAGGAGTTTAGGGAGGTAGGGAGTAAAGGGGTAGGGGTAAGTGTCGGTGTAAGACTAGATTAGTGTGGGTGTGGTTTGTGGTAAGTGTGTTTGATTGGGGTGTGTTTGTGTGGTGTGTGGTGTGTGGTGTGTGTGTGGTTTGTGTGTTGTTGTGTGTTGTTTTTTTTTGTGTGGGTCGTGTTATTTTTTTGTCGGTTGTATGGTTATTTGTTGTGTGTTTATGGACTGTGGTGTGGATGTGGTGTCGTGTGATGTGGTTGTCGTGTTTGTTGTGTTATTATGTCAGGTAGAACCATATATATATATATATACAACTATATCGGGTTCAGGCACCTAGGCGGTGCGACAACCCACTGTGAGACAACTGGATGTGGACAGATGGCAGTATGGAAATTTAGCTGTAGTGACAAATGCCTGCAGACAATTCCCTGCGAAAAGAAAATAACCCCCTGCACCCTAACCACAGGTGTCAGACAAAAACCCCATATGTGATCTAAACACTACACCCCCTAGAAACCACCACGTGCAACTAACACTGTAACATGCGCCTAGACTAGGATGCCAAGTGGGCACCAGAGTGATACACTGAAACCTGTGTGCTGTGGGCAAGGCCTTTATTAATGCACAATGTAAAGTAATGTGGGAAGTGCTTGGTGCATACTAAACCATGATATAATCATAACTTATAGAAATGTGCCACAGCACGGAGAAAATCCTGCACATCATCATAGTCACACTTATGTTGCAGGATGTGTTTTAGACGATGCTCCCTTACAACAATTGCCTTCCAACAGGCATCCCCCGCAACAGAGATTCTCGACGGGTATCTGTTAGGTTCTGCTCGTGTTGCAGGACAGTCAAAAGATCTGATAACTGCACTGTAGGTCGTCCCAGTAACACTTTCAGCCGATGATGCCATGCCTCTACCTGGTTATTGGTCCGTGGGAAATCCATGCCGGTCACATCACTAACATTCCAGAAACGTAAAGGATAGGATGATGGTAGTCATTGCTGTGAGGAGCAGCGGGATGCATACTTGCGTGGTCGGCCTTGCACATAATGATGGTCCAGGAATACGCCAACAGGCCGTGCACATTCTGGTAACATAGCAACAATGTCCACAAATGCAGGGATAACATCCTCGACTGGTAGAAATGCCAACGCAATTAGCTTGCGTATGGCAATGGAAAACACGGCGTCCGTACCATACAGGGCTACAAGGTGGTTATGCTGGATCTGGCGCCAAATGATCTGTGCAAAGTGGAAAAGGCACCCTTTCAGAATATCCTTTGAAAATGCCTTACAGCTGGCACGGATCGCTGCCTTCTCGAAATCAGTCATTATATACTGTGGAGCCAGGGTACAGTCCTGTTCTGCAGTCATACTCTTCAGTATCTCCCACATACTGTAGTACGCAGACTCTGACTTCCTAGTCATGAGACAGTACACCAGGGGGACAATCCTTGATAAGGTGTGAGTCCCAATACAGCCATGTAATGTATATAGCTGACGACATATATATAATCATCCTACTAAATAAAGTTCCTTGATAAATAGCTGAGTAGCCATACAACCACAAATAAAATATTATTTAAATGTTCTAAAACAAATTAAACATTTTAAAATCAGATTAGTTAAAAATCAATAATAAAATACAGTGCATTAAATCTTCCATAAAATTCAATAGCAGTACAACCATCTGGGGTAAATCTGTAATTGCATACCTCAGCTCAGAAACAGACGAGCAGAAAAAATATGGGAAGGAAGTGCTAAATATAAAAATATATATAAAGTTGTACTCATAAAATGATATTGTAGAATAATATTATTATACAATATTAATAAGACTGGAGTTAAAAAACTCTACAATCTTGCTGACCTAATTTTAAGTATTGGAGCTAAAGAGACATTTTCATTCAAACCTGGGGTTTTATTTGACTCCAAGACGAGTTGCCAGTACAACTCCCTGTACTCATTACAAGCCCCCATACGACCCTTAACATCCACAGGGACCTTTTGCCCTTGGACATTGTAAACAATGTCAGTATAAGGCTTCCTGTTATTCTTGTTCCTGATATCAGTAACATGCTCGTATATTCTCTGCTTTAACTTCCTTCCTGTCTTTCCGACACAGAATGCTGTACAGTGAACACAAGTTACCAAACATACCAGCCCTTTGGAGTCACATGTAGTATATGTTTTACCATAAATTAGTCTGTTCCTAGCCTCATGATTTACTTTACCATCATGTTTAATATAAGGCATTGTGAACATCTACCACATTTGAATGTTCCAACTTTGCCACAATTTGAAACAGTGTGAGTGTTTTGTTCCATCGGTTTCTTCAAATTCTGTCCCTTCCTAAATATACATTTAAATGGGACACTACTCAATCCACTAAGATCTGTTAAACTGGAGAATCTATTCCATTCCTTTTCCAAAATATTTTTAACAGCATAAGCATCCCCATTAAATTCAGTTACAAAGGTAAGTTCAAAGTTGCTGGGCAAACTACTGTTATCTAAATCCTCAGCTCTTGTGGTCCCATGTTTTTTCTGTTTGTCTTTTTCTAAGCTGAGGTATGCAATTACTGATTTACCCACAAGATGGTGGTATTGCTATTGAATTTTATGGAAGATTTAATGCAGTGTATTTTATTATTGATTTTTAACTAATCTGACTTTAGAACGTTTAATTTGTTTTAGAACACTTAAATAATATTTTATTTGTGGTTTTATGGCTACTCAGCTATTTATCAAGGAACTTTCTTTAGTAGGATGATTATAGTGCGATATAGTTGTATAGTTGAATTTTAATATTTGATTAGTGCATCTGATGAAGTTCTTTATGAAAACGCAAAGATTTTGGAGTGTTTATGTGTTTATCCTGTCTGTGTGCTTATCGTGTGTACAATAAAGCCTCCTGCTTGGGATTGGTTTGGCTTGGTGCTTCTGTTTACTTATATATTCAATATGTATTATCTGCTCTATATTCTAGTGGTGTTTATTAGCTTATATATTTCTCTGTGTTTGTCCATGTCGACCTAAATTGCAGTCATGTGAGTGCAGTGTTGGGAAACATGAACAAGGAAGAAAAAGATACTGGCACCCAGCACCACAGATATTGGTCAAGCATGCCTGACCTGATTAGGAGTGGCCTTATGTCAACTGGTGCCCTAGGCAAAAAGGCTCCACGGCGCCCCCCCACCACACCACCCGGTGCCCCCATCCTAGTCTACCTACACCAAATAAATACTGGAAAAGTGCCCCTACTACAGTGGCGCCCTAGGCGGCTGCCTAGTTGGCCTATGCCTAAGGCCGGCTATGGACCTGATCATATGAGGCAGTGTCTGCAGCACTAGCAGATCCATATGGAAAAAGTGAATCAAAGTGTCATAGGGCAGGGTCATAGGGCAGGGTCTGGGCAGAGATGATAATGATAATGCAACTGCAATGCCTGCTACAAAACATAGGGTGACACAGACTGCCCTGCCAATTTCACTTGGCCCATGTCACAGAGTCCATTAGTCTTAGCATTTTCTGTGATTCTTTAGTGAAGAGGTAGACAGGTATGTGTGCGTGTGGAGGGGTGTAATGAGTTGGACACTGCATTCTGAAAACATTAAGCTGTAAATATACATTCCAGTGTGTCTGCTATTCACGTATTTATTTATTCATTTGATCACAAAGTTCTGTGATGTACAGCCAGAGTCATATATACAAACGGCTGCAACTGATGGTTGTATTTTTGTGTGTGTGCTTGTGAATAAAATATGTATGCATGTATGTGTGCATACTATATGTGTGTGTGTGTGTGTGTGTCTATATATATATATATGTGTGTGTGTGTGTGTGTGTGTGTGTGTGTGTGTGTGTAGTGGGGCAAAGAGGCTCTCAGCTGCCTTAATTTTAAAGAAAATCGGCAATTTTTGCTATGTGAAGAAGATTTGCAATTCTTGCTTTGTATTCTGGTCTATTCCTCATGATGTGCATGTTTTTTCTTGACAAATTGGTAAAGATTGCATTCTGTAAATAATGACAGATATGAGTTTTAAACATAATAGTTTTCATGAAAAGCATTTTATTGCAAAGCCTGTTGTTCTAGCAACTTTCTTTGTTAGTTAGTTAAGGGCAATATCTTCCTGATTTTGGATCTCTATCAACCATTATTTTTTAGCTTTCTCCTTGAAACTTGATCAAGAGGTTTAGAGGTAAGTTTTGGGCTGAAGTGGGTTGTACACTGTATTCTGACAGTAGTGGGGTGAGAAGACACATTCCTGCGTAACAGTTATTTATGCAGTTATTCATTACATTGATCATAATTAGATATCTGAGGTTATAGTCGCGTTCATACAAGCAGCTATAAATGATGGTTGTATGTGTCTGTTTGTGTGTGTGTCTGTGTGTGAGAGACTAAATTATTGTAGGCAACTATTATTTAATTTGTTACAGTTTGATATCTAATGTGTACACAGTCAATAAATGTAGCTTAAATTGCTGGGTATGGAGGCTGCTGGTTGGGCTGTTGCAGACTGGACAGGATATATATATATATATATATATATATATATATATATATATTTTTTTTTTTTCAAATGGCTTTATTGAATTATCACTTCTAACATAGGCAAATTTACATTCATATAAAAGTAATCAAACTATATTAACATAACAAACATTATACTACACATATAAAGCAATATATCATATAACCTAAGCAATATTACATAAATTATTTAATTCCTGCCTTTTTTAAACAAGAAACATCTTTTTAAACCATCACTTACTACACATAGGCAATCATGAAAACAAACCACACCAATACAATCCTAGTCGCAAGCATTTTACACCACAAACCATACTGACACACTCCCAGTTGCAAACATTATACATCACTTATAATCTTTCCATCTTTCTCATTCAAACATTACATAGCTCATTTAAGTCCTGCCACTTTTTAAATCTCATTCCTCCCTTGTATGTATTGTTCCCACAATTCCTGTTTTTTTTTTCTTTGTAGTTTGCTCCTACCTTTTTCTAAGGATTTCATTTCCAGTTGGTTTATCTGTTACTATATTCACTACTTCCAGTTAGGGTTGACACCTTTTCAAATGCCTAAAGTGGGACATTTTTTGTTGAAATGTGAGATGTTTCAGGTTTTGCAAGACAAAACATACCCACGGCCAATGCAAAGGACAGAACTTCATTTTTTGCCAAAATAAAAGCTTATTTTTGTGGCATTTGTGTTACTTATGCTATTTGATATAATATTTATGTGTTTCAGTTACAAAATAACAATTTTATGCAACTATTAAAGAAAACTTAAGAAATATATTTTGGCTTAAAATCTCAGGACATTTGCCATTTTTCAGTTTTTTTCATAGGGCACAACCACCCAAAGTGGGGCTGTCCCTCGTAAAGAGGGACAGGTGGTAACCATACTTCCAGTATAGTTGGCTTAGATTTTGATTTCCATTTTCTAGTAATTGCTTTTTTGCCAACCACCATAATTTGACACAGCAAGGCCTTACCATGTCTAGGCAGTTCCGATTCTGTATCATAGCTCAGAAAAATTATCTCCTTCGTCAGGCTGACATGCCCATCTAGCATCTCTGAATGTGCATCCCACATGGAATCCTTAAAGTCTGCCAACTCACTGCACTCTATGGCCCCAATTATCTCTTTCTTTCCCTTCACACCTCCAACAGTTACTGTCTGCCTGAGGAAAACTTCTCTGGAGTCTACTTGGGGTATAAAAATATCTATATAAACATTTCCAGGCAAAAGTCCAAAATCTTTTAGATTGTGTTGCATATTTGGGAGACATACCTATATCCTCCCATTGTTTCTTTGTGAATTGCTTAACCAGTCTTATTTCCCAATCCTTTCTAACCTCCACTGATTGATTCTTATAGTTAGCATGCAGTATTTTATATGCTCTACTAATTTTTCCTTTTTTAATGTCAGCTTCTGTTCTAGATTCTATTAAAAACTCTACCAATGGTAGTCTTTTGTTTAGGACCCCCCCCCCCATTTCTTTCTCTTTGCCTATACTATGATATCAATCCCTGATAGGGAAGGCAATCTCTAAACTGCAGTCCAAATAAATTCTTGGCATCTTCCCATTCTATTACCTTTCCCTCTCTAGTTATTTGCTCCCAGTACCTTGGTTCCTTTGCCAATTTTCTCCAATAAAGTCCAGCCCCCTCTTGCTTATTTTCTGTAGCAATAATTGTAGCCATCCCTATTGACAGAATCTCCTTTCTCCATTCTCATGTTGGTTTAGTTCTTAGAATACTTTCCCCTACTTTATGGATATAATATTCTGCATGATTATTGTTGTTCTCCTTAAAAGCCTGCATCCAAAATCCCACTCTCTCCTTGCTTCTTGAGCCCCCCCCCAAGATGTTTCATCATCATCCCTTTCTACTTTGAATTATAGTTTTCTGCATATGCTATGTATATGAGTCTTAACTGTGTAGCTCTGAAATACTCCTTCAAATTGGGTAATCCTAATCTGCCCTGTTCTACTGGAAGAATCATTTTATCCCACTTGGCTGTTGATGTCTTCTCCTCCCAGATAAAGTCCTTCAACTCTTTTATTAATTGCTATCCAAAAAAGAAACAGGAACACCTGCAGGCAAAGGTTGAACAAATCCACAGCAAATTATAATCCAAAAAGAAGACTTTGACCACTGCAGCAACTAGCAGCGAATAGCAGTGTAATAAAAACAAACTAAAGTAGAAATAAAATAAGAATTTTAATAACAAAAAGGTAAGCGCTTTCACAGAAGACCGCTTCCTCAGACTTTAATACAAAACAACAGACCACAACCCTTATCAGGAGAGCTGCACCAATCAACACACATAAATCTAAAAAACAACCAATAAAAACACATATAGCAGACACATAATTTAAATATGACATCAGTAGTGACATCTGCTGTCAGCATACAGAAATCTAAAAACAACCAATAAAAACACATATAGCAGACACCTAATTTAAATATGACATCAATAGTGACATCTGTTGCTCATTCATAAAACAAAGCTGCTGAACCAATCGGCTCAATGAAGTAGGCCACGCTTACGAAACACTGGCCTTAAAGAAATACTGTCATTTAAACCAGGTTTAACATTGGCTCACAGTTTAATAATCCAGTGTAGCTCTCTGCACTCCATCTTATTCACAATATCACCACCCTATAAATCCTCAATTAATATTTCAAGTTTAGCAAACTTAAAACAATGAGCAGCACAACATTTCACAAAATGTTTCGCTACAGTGTTAGCCATCCTCTTATTCCTGATATCCCCTACATGCTCCAAAAACCTGTCTTTCAGCATCCTATTCATTTTGCCAACATAGTAAGAGACACATGCCTGACACAAAACTAAGTAAACAATGTTGGCACTCTTACAGTCGGCATAAAAACCAATATATATATGAGAATTGCAGACAGAAAGTCCAATGTTACTATTGACAAATATATACTTGCAGGCTTCTCAGGAATGGCATGGAAATGTACCTATCCAAACAGAACAAGACAAAAAAAGGTTTATGGAAAGTCCTGTAACACAAAACACGCTTAAGTGATTGATTATTGCGAAAAGAAAATTGCGGTTCCGGACCCAGAACTTCCCATAAATGCTGATCTGACATAAGAATATGCCAATTCCTTTTAAAAATTTTGCACACAGTCCCAATATCACTTGAATATGTGAATAACATACACGTATTCCTTCTCACCTGTCCCATAGAAATAGGACGTACATTGTTAACCTATCTTTCAGCAAAATATGATTTAGCAACAGTGTCTCTGAGTGCACGGACCTCATTAACAACTTCAGCAAAATCAGTGAAAGAGTAACCTCTATTGATGCATTCCTTGACATCTAATTCATTCAATAAAAGATAAGCACTTTCATTTTTATCTCAAAAACTTCTTCAGACTCAAAAGTGCTTATCTTTTATTGGGTGAATAAAAATGTTACCAGCACAGTTTCCATAGGACTACATTCTTTCTGTTCTTTTACAGTTGATTTAACAGTATTGTTTGTGATTTTGTTTGAAATGTAATCTTTTGTTTGGCTATATTTCTAAATGTCTAAAGGCTTACAAGTTTGAAATAGTGTTACTATTTTCCCATGTATTCCAAGTTTTATCCCTTTCTTCCATCAGTTGTTTAATTTGTTTTGATAGCCAAGGTGCAGAACTTTAGTTCTACATAGTGTGTATGCATTTAGAATATTTAATAATGTAGCTTTGTAAATGAGATGTCTTTAGCATTATTAATGGCTTCTAAATGGTAGATTTTAGGTTGGAGATGAATGTGCCTTTCTGGAAGGTGGCTAGATTGCATACATGGCTGCAGTAGTGCTGTGATCTCTTATAACTGTACTAGGTTATCGTTTATGGTACAGGGAGAGTACCAATAGGAATGCTGTTGTTTGGAGTGTTCATAGGTTCATAGATTAGTACTAAGCTAACTGCCCTTGCAAGGCATTTTAAGCTTAGCCAATTATCCCTTGTGAGACTCAAATCCTGCACCTTGTGTTTGTAAGGCAAACACCTTAACCATTAGGCCACCGATGGATTATTTTATGTTATATTTGTTTTAATGGGTAGGAGTAGAAATGACATGAGTTAGGCCTTATAGGTTTATAGAACTGGTAGTAGCATCACAGTGCAATGTTTGCCAGTTATTATTAAAATGTCCAAATATAATTATTTCTTAAGTGATTTTTTTATATGGATGTGGCCAAGAAGAAAAATTCTTCAGTAATCTCAGTTTTCTTACCGGGGGATGTATACCCACATTATGAAAGGTTTTGTAAGTATTGAATTTGAGCAAATTCGGGTGTATTTGGGTAGAATATGCCACCTTACCTGTCTTATTTTTTTCTGTTTATCTTAAGTAAGTTATAGCCTGGTGCCTAGATTTCTTCTTCCTTGATTTCCTATTTAAGACTAGCCTTATTTATTTATTTATTTATTGCAGTTGGTTTACCAGGATAGTCCATTGGGCCATAATGAACCCGTTTTCAATGGAGTCCTGGGGAGAAAAGTTCCAAAATACATTCTACATACTTACATACATACATTCATACATACATTCAAAGTTTCACAATAGGTACAACAGGTAATAAAAAGAAAGCAATATCAGATAGGACAGCAAGTGTACAGTTAAATACATTGTGCAGAAAAACGTATTAACTATTTAGCAAAAAAAATATCCATTTATACAGAATAGTTAGGAAAACATAGTTACTAAAATGGAAGAGGAGGTACAATGACATGATGTAGTGGGGGAAGAAGAAAACATATGGACTTGTCTAATAAATTCTATGGAATTTTCTGGGTATATTAAAGATGTAAGCAGAGTACAGAGGGATGAGAGAAGGAGAAGAGTAGGTTATGTAGGGTGGGAGCAGGAGCAATCCCACTGTGATGCTAGATGTGTATAAAGAGATTTTTTGAAAGCAGGGTGATTAGAGCCTTGTTTAGTACAATGATATTAGAGTGTTGGGCTATCCAGGCATAGATTCCTTGTAGTTTGTTATGAAAGCTGTGCATATTTAAATTGTAGAGGTGTAATCCATTTATTTTAATTTGGAGAGTTTTCTTAGTGAAGGAGGAATTTTATTTGGGTGAGTTCTGAGAAGCTGGGAATAGTAGTGGGTAGGTGTCTCCAGAAAGTTTTATAGATTGATAGATGTGTAGATGGAGAGGGGTCCACCTGATTTAATTTAAAGGCTTGAAATACAGTTTTGGAAAAAAGCATCATTAGCAAATAGTGCTTCTTGAATAAGCATAGAGGAGACATACTGAATAGCCTAGCAGCTATATTGTAGAAACATTTGCTATTAGTATTGAGTTCAGTAGAGAAAGTGTGGGATGGTAGATAAATAATATCCAGATAGGGTTGAAGGAATGTGATGAAAGTTAAGAAGCGAAGGTGAAGAATTAAAAACAGGCATGTGCGTAGCCCTTCTGTAAGCAAGTTTGAAAGGAAAGGTCTAGAAGGGGCAGTAGAGTTTATATGGCAGTGATGGAGATTGTGTTGCAATTATGAGTGAGTAAGAAGGCAGAAGTCTAGTACTGACAAAAGAGGAGCAAACGTAGTGATAGTTAACTTTTATGGAAACATCTGGACAAAACAGTAAGAAGCAATGCGGGAGGGGTAGACTAAGAAACAGACTTTATCTGGTGTTCATGGCTGCATAGAAAGTTTTCTTTTTATAGAGAGAGATAATGGGGCAGTTAATCTGATTTAGTTTGCTGTATGTGAGATGCAGGAGGGTTTAACAGATGGTGAATACTGAATCAAGTGGAGTGACTGGTTGTTATAATACGTTAGGTAGAATGTAGAGGAATTGCAGTGGGCTGGGGGTTGGGTTTGGGTATGGTAGAGAAGCAAAGTAGGCCTGTGGGTAGTGATGGTGAGCAGAACAGGGGTCACTCATGCATGAGGTCTCAGTATTCTGAAAGAAAAGAAATATCCATGTAGGAGACAAGGTAAGAAATTACAGACAAAACTAACTTCATTACCACCTCTTGAGAGAAAAACTTTGCTATCCCTCTGTTTGCTAAGGGCAAAATTTTAAGTGTATAGATAATGTTAAAATCATCTAGACTACATTGCCTGTATTTTAACTGTTTCTCTGGGATGCCAAGTCAATGAGATGCCTGTCCTAGTGCTGTTCTCTATACTGCCTGCTATAGTCAATGTTTAATGAAAGAAGCGAGGCACATAACATACAATCTATTGCTTTTTACGACTGGTATGACTTATGACTAGGGAAGTTAGCACATTATCCCATTATAAGTGGTTACAACACCATTTCCTATGTATTTTATCCTGTGTTTCGGAGGGGTCCTGGATAGCTAGAGTGTTGAGGCAAAATTGCAGCTGATTGGAAAAATGGAAGGCAGCTGTAGGTAAAATATGTAGAGAAGAAAAGGCAAGAACAGAATATGACCTATTCAGATTAAATGCATGGGAAAAAATTACAATGTTTAGCAGAAAGCAGTACAGTAACAAAAATGTAGAGTGACATGGAAGGATAAGAGAAATAGACCCTGGGATTCAATAAAGCATTTTTACCATGCCAGAATAGTGTAGCACCTCCTGCATGGAATATGGCCGCTGAGCGATTCAGTAAATAAGGCTGGGGGCGTGCATGAGCCTTCTGGCACTATTCTGGCACAAACACCACCGAATAATGCTAATTACCTCATTTGCTGGTGAAAACCATGAAAATGAGGTGAATTAGTGATTCAGTAAGCAGGCAGGCATCCATGCCAGAACAGTGTCCATTGCAGAAATGTATTCGGTCACTAACCGTGTACATTTCTGCAAAAATCAAAACGGGGACATGACAGCTCAAAGTAAAGCATGTATTATGATCATTAGGCATGCCAATTGCCATAAATATGGCCATTGGCATGGAAAACAGTTGCAAAATAATAAAAAGAAAAGTTTTTTTTTGGCAATTTTGGCCGTTTAAATATAGCACAGCAGTGTGCAAACAAGATTGTGCAGAAAATAAAAAAATGTGAAATGACAATTTTAAGTGGCCCTTTCCTGTGTTGTTCCTGCTGCAGCCATTTCTGCAGGATCATATTGTGTAGCATGGCCCATACTATGAAAATATGTGCACATGTAGCTGGAGAGTACTGCAGGGCTCCACCAGATAAGCCAAGGCAGTGGAACCGTGACTTGAGTATCCCAAACACACGCTCTATAATGATCCTGGTTTCTGCATGTGTCTCGTTATGGTGTTCTTGAGTGAGTGTAGTCACAGTTCCGCTCCCTTGACATATCTGGTGGAACCCTGCAGTACTCAGCAGCCACATGTGCATGCATTTTCATAGTATGTGCCATGCTACACAATATGATTCTGTGGAAATGGCTGCAGCAGAAACAGCACAGGAAAGGGCCTCACAGCCCCCCACCATTGCCAAGGTCCCCACAGGCAGAGAGGGACTCGGAGGAGGAATGCCCTGAGCCAGCTCCTGTAGGTAGACAGACGCATGCCACTATGCCCTGGTCTTGGCAAAGAGGCAATGCATAGGACACACACTGACACTGTAGGGACCCAGGAACTGACACTTCTCTCCAACTTACACACACAGTAAAATGGATGCCACACACATCACACTACTTGTAACTTACCATGTATAGGCTGTGTACTGTGTGCATCCGACATAGGCAGCCCTCAAGCACTATCCTCACAACTGCCGCAAGCACAATGTAAGTCAGTCTTCTTAAAAATAAATGAATGGAGTTGTATGTTCTGGTAGCATATCTATGGGATTGCTACATGCATGCAAGGGAATGGGGTGGCCTGCTGGGATAGCAGCAGACAACTGACAGCTGTGTGGGACACCAGGAAATGTTTGCCCAATGCTGGCTTCCCCACACAAAGCAGTAGTATCCAAGGTGACAATTCCCACTGCAGTATATGTGGGGGACTAACTAACTGGGGAGTCATAGGTCATAGGCACGGATGTCAGTGTGGGGGTCCCATACTGACCCCTCAGCCTCACCCAGCAAGTCAGCCATACAAAACCATTAAGAAATGTCTGGCAAAGGTCCACAAATGGTGACAATGATGGAATATCCTCCTACAGACTACACAGTGATAGTACAGCAGGTGTGCAGTTGCAGTAAGGCTCTGAAGGGTAAGAAGTCTGAAACTCAAATGTATGCCATTATAATCTGACCTGTGGTGTTTAGTGATATGCCTCTAGTCTCCAAGACAGGGCACAATACTATGCTAAATGATACCAACATGTAAAGCAAATATGAGCACAGTCTGTGCAAATGTGTACAATTGAGAGGTGTGCTCCCCACACCCATATTCCCATAGAAATGCAGTAACATGTATGTTTGTAGGGAAATTACAGCAGAGCACACATTGCCAGGCCTGTCTCAATCTAGATGATAACTTGTTGCATGTCCACAATATCCAGGGGTCAATGAACTATGTATATGTGTGGTTAATACTGTCAGGATATGGCCTGCACTTACTTCTGGCTGTTGTGTCTTAGTGGCCTAGATACAGCACTGTGGTTGACAGGGCCATGTTCCAAGAACTGCAGTGACAACTAATCTGCATGTCAACTACACCTACTGTAGGAGTTGTACACACTGTCCAGACATCAATATCTGTTATTGCAGGAAAACTGGACAGGTCATGGACAGGGTGTCACACATATGAACAGTACACAGCTTGGAGTAACCTACACAGTGCTACCATACCTCTCAACTGTACAGACCTATTGTAGAATGTCCGGAGGTTAGCATCATAGTTGTGGTCTGTATATCATGAAATAGTGGTTATCTGACAATTCATTGGCAAATCATGTAAGACTAAGGTCAGAAAATAATGATAGATTGTAGTGTCAGACTTCATACCCTATAGAAAATGCATGTTAATGCAAAACCTGTTACTGAATCACCTTTCTAGGTTTATAAGGCCAATACTTGAAAATGGTCCCTAAATGTAGGCCTTTGTCCCCCAATTACTTATGACTCAGTCATTGTCCATGCTGGTGTGAGTGACCTGAGACGTACCTCCCTGGACTACATGAAAAGAGACATAGAGGAGCTCTCTGAGCATGTAGCCCAGGCCGGTATGACCCTGAACTTGAGCAGCATCTTACCCTCACTAAGTATGATGCCACAGTATAAAGACAAGATGATCAATTTCAACAATTGGCTTAAGTATTGGTGTCATTCAAAGGGGATCCAATGCCTGTCAGCCTGGGATGACATGCTCGACAAGCCACGATGCTTCACTAGGGACGGCTTGCACCTGTCACACCTGGGCTTTCGGATATTGGCAAAGGCTCTTGCTACCCCCATAGTGCCTTTTTTAGGCAAGGCTCAAAAGACAAACCCACCTCCATAGGTATCACAAGGGATAAGAAACTAAGAGTAATGCTACTCAACGCCAGAAGTCTAAACCTCAAGATGCACGCACTTAAAACTCTCCTTAGCATGGAGAACATCGATATCTGTGCAGTAACAGAAACCTGGTTCAAGGCTCCCGAGAGCACCCCAGCACTACCAGGTTATACCTCATACCATGCTTTTCGGCCCCAAAACTTGGACGAACCACAAAAGGAGGGGGAGTATCAATATTCGTCAAAGATACCCACACCTCCAGTTTGGTGGCACAGCACGAAGCATCAGAGACCATCCATGTGCAATTAACAATGGGTAAAACTGCCTTCCAGTTTATAGCCTGCTACAGACCACCCTCCCAAACTCAGGAACCCCACTCGACCTTCCTGAGAACACTGGAAAATATGAAAGTCTCTCCAAACACCATTATATTGGGTGACGTCAACTACCCAAACATAGACTGGGAGCATTACTCTAGCTCCAACACCCTAGCCCAAAGGTTCCTAAAATTTATAAACTCAAATGCTATGGAACAACTTGTTACCACTCCCACAAGAGGGGAAAACATACTGGACCTGATCATCACCAACATGGGGACTCTATGCCCCAGACCAGAAGTGTATCCCTCACTGGTAAGATTAGACCATAAACTAATCTCACTGGATATTCACATCCTGACCCCACCCCCTGCCCAGAAAACCACAGTGAAAAACTTCTCTAAAGCAAATTTCACACTCCTCAAAACTGAGGTGGAATCCTTCAAAGCCCCCGGGCCTGTGGAAAATACAGTCCAGACCGCAGAATCCTTTATAAACGCATTCTATGAACACCTTCAGGAATGCATGGATCATGCAATCCCAAATAAAACCAAAACCCAATCCTCCAAAGGCAGACATCCTGTCTGGTAGACCCCAGCCATAAACAAACTATACAATAGAAGTAGGAAGCTACTACATGATAGAGCAAAATCCCAAAAAGGGAAGGCATTTCTGATCAGTATTAGCAAAAAACTACGGGCACTCATAAAATTGTCTAAGGCCAGCTTTGAGAGAAAAATTGCACAGGACACTAAGGATAATCATAAGGCTTTATTTAGTTATGTTAGGAACCTGGGTGGGAATTCCCAGATATGCCCAGAATTAGTCCAAAATGACAAAAAATACACCGAACCCACAGACATTGCCAACATCCTAGCTGACAGGTTCAGTGCAAACTCCCCCCCCACACCAAAAGGGCAAATATCTATCCCAGCAGAGTGCTGCCCCCCTGACATCTCAGATGCTCAGGTAAAAGCCGCCCTCTCCAAAGCAAAAAACACAGCATCAATGGGACCAGATGGTGTCCCGGGCTGCGTCCTACATGAACTCCAAGAAGAGCTAAACCCAAACATAAAACTATTGTTCAATCTCAGCCTTACTACAGGATATGTACCCAAAGAGTGGCATACAGCAACAGTGGTCCCTCTCCACAAAGGTGGTGCCTCAACGGATCCTGGAAACTATCGCCCCATAAGCCTGACTAGCTTGGTCTGCAAAGCTATGGAAAGGATCATCATGGACCTCATAAATAAAGATATTGTGGACCTACAGACACTGGATCCTACCCAGTTCGGCTTTGTTAAGGGCAGATCCTGCCTCTTAAACCTGGTCGATTTCTTTGAAACAGTCACCAAGGCCATTGACGAGGGGAAGGTGGTCCACACAGTCTACCTGGACCTCGCAAAAGCCTTCGATACAATACCCCACTTGGGCATTATAGATAAGCTCACCAGCTTAAATATAAACCCTTATGTCACTAGATGGGTTGCAAACTGGATCAAGGACAGAACCCACATGGTTAGAATTGCTGGAGCCATGTCAGACTCCAAACCAGTTACAAGTAGCATCCCACAAGGCTCACTCCTGGGACCTCTCTTGTTCGGTATATATTTCTCGGAGGTATAGGCCAACACAGAAGGACTGTGGCTGACCAAGTTCACAGATGACTGCAAACTGGGCACCATAATCGACTCTCCAGCCGACACAAGCATCCTACAAAAGGGCCTCATAGAAACAGACAACTGGTGCCAGAGCCATGGCCTCAAGCTAAATGCCAAAAAGTGTATAGTCATCCCCTTCGGCAAAAACAAAGTGTCCACAAATTACCACATAGGTGGTAATCCATTAAGTACAGAAGAAGTAATTAGGGACCTGGGGACCCAAGTTGATAGCAATCTCTCATTTGACAACCACGTGGCCAAAGTGGTTAGAAAAACATTTTATATAGCCCACCTAATCATGAAGGGCTTCACATCTAGATCAGGGGAGGTCATCGTGCCTCTTTACTCATCCCTCATCAGGCCCATAATTGAGTACAATGCCCCTTTTGGGATGTACCTTACCAGGCACCTGTAGCAACTGGAAAGACCCCAAAAGTACCTCACCAAGAGGATCAAAGGGCTCAAACAGATGCCATATGCTGCCCGGTTAAAGAAACTCCAGCTCTACTCAGTGGCATACCACCTGCTCAGAGGCGATCTGTGTCTGACATATAAAGCCATGTCCAATCCGGAATTAATAGACATGCTGCACTTCAGAAAATCCAAATTCCATCGAGCTACGCGCTCGAGAGACTTGAACCTTAGCACTGAAATAAATAGGACATGCTGGAGGGACAGATTCATAACCCAGAGGCTCCCTTCACTCTGGAATAAAATCCCAGTCCAGGTTAGACAGAGTCCCTCATTGACTCTCTTCAAGAGGAATTTTGATGAGTGGATGGGAGATCATAGGTTTACCCCGGGTATCACTTCTGTGTCACTGCTAGACAGAGGCACAGTATACTATCCTCAAAAAAGGGCACAGCAAAATTAATTTAAAATGGGTGGCGAAAGCCAAACACACTCTGGCTAGGCTTATAAATGCCCTAGGGCAGATAGTCTAGTATGAACCTATGAACCTATGAACCTATGAACCTTTGTCCAGATGTCTGTCTCTCAAAAGTTGAGATGTATGGTGCCTAGTAGGACAGCAGGTAAGCGTACTGCCACTTTATAAAAGGCTGCCACATTTCTGCATCAGCACTGACAACATGTCATTGGCCAACAGCCATACCCCTGGAATGACATATGGTTGTCACAGAAGAAGCCAAGTATGCCTTGTATATCTGTTCTGCTTGTCCTAACATTGCATTTGCCTTTCAGCTATTTGCTAAACAAGAAAGTGTCATGTCAAAACAGCAATGGCAGACAGTGGGGAAGCAGATAAGAGTAAACAAACAATTACCAAACTGGTTTCACAACTGTCTATGTTTGGCAGAACATTATTAACACCCTGTCCCCATGTGGGGGCCTTTGTGTGACTGCCATATTTGGGCCTGTCCAGATGTCAGTCTGTGACTGTATGACAGCTAGGCCCATATGTAGCCTCATAATAACATATAGCAAAACTTTTTGTTACTTGTTTGTCAGGTGCCATAATCTGCCATATTACACATGCACTCAAGTCACCCCACAATAGGTACAGGTATCACTCTGGCTTGGTCCATGGCGGTGTGAATGATGTCAGATGTACCACTCGGACTATAGGAAGACAGACATGATTCAGCTTGCTGAATATGTCTCCCATGCAGGTATGTCCCTAGCCTTAAGCAGCATCCTGCTGTCACCCAGAGTGATGACTCAATACAAACAGAAAGTGATTGTCAGTAACACTTGGCTCACTTGGTGTCATCCCAGGGGGATCCACTGCCTGGCAGCCTGGGAACATATGATCGACAGAATGCGCTGCCTTGCTACAGATGGCTTGCATCTATCTCACCTAGCCTACAGGCCTCTGGCAAAGGCCCATGCCTCACCCATAGTCTCACCCATAGTGCCTTTGTAGGGAATGTCATGGGATCCATACTACCAACATAACACAGTCAACAAAACGCAAATGAAAAGCTATGCTGCTAAATGCTAGGAGCATACATCTCAACCTTGTAGATCAAGAAATCTGGACAAAGCCATAAATAATGGGGGGATAAAGGGCCAAATATAGGGATATTTTTTAAATATTGCACTTATAATGTTAGAAATTTGATAGAATAACAAGGTCTGTATTAGCATGGATTTTCTGAAGGGTAGAAAGCCTGAAATTCAAATGTCTCTGTCATTATGTCCTGACTTCAACCCTGAGTGATTTGCAATAAACTTGCTTGAAAACCACAATGTTATGGGAAACCGACCAGATATATGAGGCATGAATCCGGACATTCTGTGAAAGTCTGTACAGTTGAGAGGCATGGCTAGGAGTCTAAACAGGGAAATGCACTCATTGCAGGCAGTCGTAACCCTGAAAGATGGTGATATGTCTGCACTCACAGAAACCTGGCCCACAGCCATGGAGCGAAACACATCCTTACCTGATCACTCATCCTATCACACAGCCAGACCCCAAAATGTGGGCAGCAAATCCAAAGGAGGTGGAGTATAAATGTATGTTAGCCAGACACACATCTCTAGGCTGGCCAAGCAGTCTGACACACAAAAGACACTCCATGTACAGTAAACCATTGACAAGACCCTTATGTAAATTATAGGTAGCTACAGGCCAACATATATGACTCAGGACACCCACCCTACATATCTGGCCCTCTACAAATCTATCAGGATTCCACCCGTTACCCTGATCCTGGCTGACGTATATTACCCAACCATGGATTGGAAATCCAACCATGCAGCACAGAAATGCACAGAGATGCCCCATCTTAGCAATGCTACATCCTTAGGACAGCCACTTGATACCCCCACAGGATGTGATACCTATGTTAGACTTGGCAGTAACCAACATGATCAACCACTGCAGCACCCCATGGTATCATTTTCCCTGGCAAGATCCGACAGAAAAGTGGTCACATGTCATATCACCATCACCCCTGAGCCCCCTCTAGTCATGGTAAAAGAAAGATGTCCCAAAAGCTGATCACAACCACCAATGGGATGGTATATACAGCTGAACAGCCCCCTACGCCACTAGAGGAACAGGCACCAACTTACAAATATACACAAAATGACTATGCCGGCATAAATATAGAGATGCATGGAATCAGAAACACCTGACTGGACAACATCACCATCTGCAAGGGAGACTAAACCTGTCCACAAACATCTGCAATAAAGGAACTATAGAACACAAGGATAACATTGCTGAACAGGACCAAGAAGGAGCAGGTGCACAATTAGAAGTAATCACCCCTTAGCTTGAACAAAGAAGAGCACCAGTGAAATGCACTAAAGGCAAAACCGAGTCCAAATTGCCCACATCTAAGACAGACAACAATAAGGCCTCCCTCACATATGTCAGCATTCCCAAAGGAAGCTCTCAGATCTATGCAGAACTGGTGGTCAAGGACACTACATACACAAATGCCGTAGATATAGCCAACCCTCTGGTTGGCAGATTCAGTGGCAATGTCTTACCTCTGCCCCCCATTATGAAAGCAGGACATCCCATAGTAGCTGAACACCCAACCCTCATCACTAGGGAACAAGGCATCATTGCTCTCTCAAAGTAAAAAAGACAGCCGCCATGGGACGTGAAGACATCCCAGGCTGCAACCTAGAGGAACCCAGGCATGAACTGGCAGCATCATTACGCATCCTACACACCCAAACCCTGAGTATTGTCTTTGTCACAGCTGAGTGGCAGACAGCCATTGTCATCCCTCCACAACAAGCTGGACCGTTCACCAATCCAGGAAATGAAAGACCCATCAACCTAACTAGCTTGATCTGCAAGGCCATGCTATGGATTATCATGGATCACATTAACAGGAACATTGACAAAATCCAAAAACTGTACCCAACACAGTCTGCCATTCTCAGGGGAGGTATGTCAGTGAACTCTAGATGACTTCCCTGAGGCAGCCAACAAAGGCATGGATGAGGGAAAGATAGTGCACTCTGGCCACCTTGACCTAGCCAAAGCCTCACAAACTATTCCCCACTTGGCCATAGTACATGAACTCTGTTGAATAGGCAGCAATCCATATGTTACCAGATGGGTAGCAAACCACTGCATTGATAGAACCCACATAATCATAATAGGGCTAGCCAACTGAAACAGTACAGCCGTACTGAGTGGCATATCCCAGGGATCATTCTGGGAGCCCCTGGTATATGGGATATACGTCCCTGAGGTGCAGGGCAAAAACACTGGCCTATGGGTGACCAGGTAGGCAGATGACTGCAGGCTGGGAACAGACATCGATACCCAAAGTGATGTGGACGTCCTACAACAGGGTCTCATCAAAACAAATGACTGATGCCAGAAACATTGCCTCAAGCTGAATGTCTGCAGATGCATCAGCATCCCCTTTGGGGAGACTGACAGCCCCACATGGTATCACTTTAACAACAATGTCCTACATACACAATCAGTAGTGAGACATTTGGACACCCAGGTTGATAGCAACCTGAAGTCTAAGCAACATGTTGCTTCTCTTGTACATAGATGGGACAACTCAGACGTAAGCATTTTCCATCCAGGGACAATGAGATCATAAGATCTATGTATGCTAACCTTATAAGGCCAATTATTTTGTTCAACGCCACCTTTGGCATGCACCTCACAAAGCACATGCAGCAGTCGGAAAGACCACAGAGGTTCCTCACTGGGAGAATGCAGGACCACAAACACCTACCCTACAGAGATAGGCTAACAGCACTGTCCCACTACTCAGTTGCATACAGACTCCGCAGAGGTGACCCCTGTCTGGCATACAAAGCAATCCAGACCCAGGCTTGAAGGAACTGTTGCACATCTGGAAGTCAAGGTCCACTCAGTCTACTTGTAGGTACAGCATCAACCTGGTCTGTGATATCAATAGGGCTTGTTGGTGTGACAGATACATGTCCCACACACTCCCCCATCTGTAGAATACACTCCCTGTCCACACCAAGCCAAGTGCCTCAATACCCCTAGTGAAGTGCTCCCTGTATAAGTGCATGGGAAGCAGAACATACAGTCCAGTGATTCCAGCTGTGCCCTGCTGGATAGGGGCTCTGGGTGCTGACATGTCTTAACATGGGCAACACTCTCATCTGCATGGGTTATAAGGGTATCAGGGCCAATAGCCTAGTAACCTCATATCAACCTATCAGCCAATACACAGATGTCTGTCAGTGCTTCACCACATTACTCTGTACTGCTCTGCCACTGAGGTACCTGGAAATCACAGTGCTATGTAGAACATACCACACATATAATGGACATCTCTGCCAGGAGAATGCACTCTGTACCCACACCCATACCTCTCAACCTCCTACAGCAAGACATCTGGACAAGGTCATAAGTAAAAGTGCAACAAAGGCCCAATGATAGGCTTGTGTTTTAAATATTGCCCTTACAAATTTTTAAAGTTGATAGAATAACAGGTTTTGCATTAGCATGTATTGGCTGAAGGTTATGAAGTCTGAAACACAAATGTTCTGTCATTATTTTCCTAATTCTCATTCTTTAAGTATATGACACCAATCGGCCAGAAAACCACAGGTCTATGACACATGGATAAAAAATGGAAAATCATCTGGACAACCTGAACAAACCTGTATAGTTGAGAGGTATGTCTACACCACGATATGACCTTTCAGGTAAGAAGAATACCACACAAGCAGGAGATCTCCAGCCAGTATATAACCAAGGTGCAGGAATGTTTACATAGCTTCATCAGTCAGTCGGCTGTAGCCACACCTCTCAACTGGCCGGATTGTGCAAGAATGTCTAGCATTTGGCTCATAATATCAGTCTGTGCATCATCCATCTTGTATTTTTCTGGTAAATCACTGTGATGATCTGAGGATTTCCGTCAGCAGGTAATGACACAATACATTACAGTGTCAAGCGTTACATATTTCAGAAAATGTCTGCTAAAACAAACCCTGTAACTCTAGCAACTCATACATTAATAAGAGAACTCATTACAGTATCTCCCTATGTTTGGGCCATTGTCTCCCCATTTTGGCAGGCTATCCTCAGATATCTTGCACTAACAGGTTGAGAGGTATGGCTGTGGCACACAAAACACCGGACTGGAGTAGAACAATCTCTGGAAAGGAGTCCCACACTTACTATAGAAGGTCATCCTGGGCATGCACCTATACTTACAGAAGTAAACCCCATGTTGGAAACCACATTGGACTACATATCTGTATTGTGCAGATGTCTTTGCATACACACAGCTATGTACACCTTAACTGTCTCCACGCATGCCCTTCAGACAGGATTACCCCCAGCCAGCTGTAGGTGGCCCATATGTGGTATATCTGCATCTGTTGCATGTGATACACACACATATATATGGGCAACATATTACAATATGTCAACCATACACACACATAGACATGGGGAAGAGAGAGACAGACAGTGATAGAGAGAGAGAGAGAGAGAGAGACACACACACAGGGAGATACACACAGAGAGTGAGTCATACACAGGGATAACCTGAATGGCACAGAGTGATGTCCTGCTGCAGACGGTTGCATACCATTTGTAACCAGTTACACATGCCAGCATGAAGGTGAGATCCATTGTGTGATAATACTGAGGTGGGGGTTGTAATATCACATCACCTGCCTGTGTGTGTGTGTGAGTGTGTGTGTGTGTGTGTGTGTGTGTGTGTGTGTGTGTGTGTGTGTGTGTGTGTGTGTGTGTATATATATGCTTGCAGGATAAAGTGTTTTGTGGACCTTGGCATCCACAACATATCCCAGGGCACTACTCAATACTGGCAACTGTGTGTGTGCCTGAGAAACATATTCTCTGTGACTGTTGTGTGTCAGTATACCATTTTAAGGCCTGTTGACTCCCTCACTATGGCATCACTTTGCAGAACCAGTTAATGGCATCAGTATGTTGTCTGTGACCCCTAACAATGGGCATTTATGAGCCACAGTGCCAAACTGTCACAGTCACTGTAGTGACCGACATGGCAGCAGCAGACCTTGCACCTGTCTGAAACATAATGCTGACAGACAGACTGTTACTCTATCACTGTATCACATTGCCTTGCAGCAGTCTACAGATAAACATCAGGTAAACGCCATATGTGAAGCCGGGGCAATCATCAAACATTGGGCACACCTGTCAAATATTGCTGTGACACACATGGGAAATGGATAGCGGAACAGGTCATGCAACCGAATGCACCTTTCAAAGGGTATGTGTTGTTACATGACAATAGCTGTCATTAACCTACAATGTCAGTCTGCCATGAGTTTACCAGATGATGGCCAGAAAACCACATGTACATGACCAATGTTAAGAAATCATGTGTCAGAGATCAGGACAATCCACACACATATGCAGAGGTCAGAGGTATGGCCACCATCTGTACCCATACCTCCCAAGCTGTCAGAGCAAGGACTGTTCACAAAGCCATATATAGTGTGGTGACAAAGAACACATAGGTTCATAGGTTCATAGGTAGGTACTAGGCTATCTGCCTGAGGGCATTTATAAGCCTAGCCAGAGTGTGTCAGCTTTCGCCACCCCATTGATTAATTAACTGAGCCTCTGTCAAGAAGAGCCAATGAAGTTATCCCAGGGTTGTATTTTCTGTTACTCATCCACTCAAGGTTTCTCTTGAAGAGTGTTAGTGAGGGGCTCTGCCTAATTCAGTTATGAATTTTGTTCCAAAGCATGGGGAGTCTCTATGACAGGAATCTATCCCTCCAGCATGTTCTATTTATTGTTGTGGTGAGGTTTAGCTCACTTGAGCGAGTGGCTCGCAGTGACTTGGATTTCTTTAGGTGGAGCATGTCCATTAATTCTGAATTGGTCATGGCTTTGTAAGTCAGGCAGAAATCACCTCTGAGTAAGCGATATGCCACTGAGTACAGCCGGTGTTTTTCCAGTCGGGCTGCATAGGGCATATGTTTCAGGCCAGTAATCCTTTTGGTGAACTACTTTTGTGGTCTTTCCAGCTGTTGGAAGTGTCTTGTGAGGTGCATCCCAAATGGGGCATTGTACTCTATGATGGGTCTGATGAGTGCCGAGTAGAGGGGCAATATAACCTCTTTATTTCTAGATGAGAACCCTTTAGTAATTAGATGGGCTACATAGAAGGATTTCCTAATTACTTTGGCAATATGATTGTCAAAGGAGAGATTACTATCTACCTGGGTCCCCAGATCTCTTATTACCTCTTCTGTATTAAGGGGGCTGCCACCTATGTGGTAATTCATGGGTGTTTTGTTTTTTCCAAATGGGATGACTATGCATTTTTTGGCATTTAGCTTGAGACCATTACTTTGACACCAGGTGTCTGTCTCAGTAAGGCCCTTTTGGAGAATGTCCATTTCAGCTGGAGAGTCAATTATGGCTCCCAGTTTGCAGTCATCGGCAAACTTGGTTAGCCATAGTCCTCCTGTGTTTGCTTGTACTTCTGAGAAGTATATGCCAAACAGTAGGGGTCCCAGGACTGAGCCTTGTGGGACACCATTTGTGACTGGTTTAGAGTCAGACCTGGCGCCCGCTATTCTTACTGTGTGAGTTCTGTCTGTAAGCCAGTTGGCAACCCATCTTGTGACGTAGGGATTTATGTTCAGGCTGGTGAGTTTTTCTATAATTCCCAAGTGGGGAATGGTGTCAAAAGCCTTGGTGAGGTCAAGGTAGGCTGTGTGAACCACCTTCCCCTCATCTATGGCCTTGGTGACTGTCTCAAAGAAGTCAACTAGATTTAGTAGGCATGATCTGCCCTTAACAAAGCTGAACTCAGTCGGGTCAAGTGTTTGGAGGTTCCTAATGTCTTTGTTTATGAGTTCCATGATGATGCGCTCCATAGCCTTGCAGACCAGACTAGTCAGGCTTATGGGGCGATAGTTACCAGGGTCAGTTGTGGCCCCTCCTTTGTGGAGCAGAATAACCATTGCTGTGCACCATTCTATGGGCATGTAGCCTGTGGACAGGCTGAGGTTGAACAGTTTGTTTAGGTGAGGGGTTAGTTTGTTCTGTAGTTCGTGCAAGACGCAGCCTGGGACACCATCTGGTCACATTAATGCTGTGCTTTTGGCTTTTGAAAGGGCTGTTTTCACCTATGCATCTGTGATTTTCGGGACACTACACTTTTCCGGTATTGTTGTGGGCCCTTTTGGGGGTGAGAGAGGGGTGAAATTTGCACTGAATCTATCTGCCAGGATGTTGGCAATATCAGTAGGTTCAGTATATTTTGTGCTATTTTGCACTAGCTCAGAGCATATCTGTGAGTTGCCACTTAGATTCTTGACATAGCTAAAGAAGGCTTTGTGGTTATCTTTCGAATCCTTGGCTATTTTTCTTTCAAAGTTAGCCTTGGATGATTTTATGAGGGACCTTAGTTTCTTACTGAAACTGATCAGGGATGTCTTTCCTTCTTGGAATTTGCTTTTTTTCTGAACTAGTTTCCTCCTTCTATTGTATAGCCTGTTTATGGTAGGGGTCCACCAGACTGGTTTCCTTCTCTTAGGGGAGTGAGTCTTGGTTCTGCTAGGGATGGTATGATCCATGCATCCTTGTAGGTGCTCTTAGAGTGCATTTGTAAAGGTTCCTGCATCTTGGACCCTGTTATCCTTTAGTGTTGGGGCTGTGAAACTTACCACCTCTGTCTTAAGTAAGGTGAAGTTTGCTATAGAAAAGGTTTTCACTGTGGTTTCCTTGGTTGTGGGTGGTGGTGTGGTGTGGACATCCAGAGTGATTAATTTATGGTCTGATCTAACCAGTGACGGGTTGACCTCTGGTGCGGAACACCTGTCTCCCATGTTGGTGATGACCAGGTCCAATATGTTTTCACCTCTGGTAGGGGAGTTTACCAGCTGATCCAGGGCACTTGAGTTGATAAATTCCAGGAAGCACTGGACCTGGGAGTTTGTACTCGAGTAGTTTTTCCAGTTAACGGTAGGGTAATTGAAATTGCCCAATATCAGGGTGTTCAGTAGAACCTTCATGTTTTCCAGTGTCTCCAGAAAGGCGGAGTGGTGGTCCTGGGTCATGGAGGGTGATCTGTAGCAGGCCATAATTTGCATTGCAGATTTTCTCGATGTTAGTTGCACATGGATGATCTCAGATGTATCATGCTGCGCCACTAACCTGGAGGTGTAGGTATCCTTGATGAATATGGATACACCCCCTCCTTTTGTGTTTCGGTCCATGTTCTGTGGCCGAAATGTGTGGTATGAGTTGTAGCCTGGTAGTGCTGGGGTGCTCTGTGGAGCCTTGAACCAGGTTTCAGTTACTGCACAGATGTCGACGTTCTCCATACTGAGGAGTATTTTGAGTGCATGCATTTTGAGATTTAAACTCCTGGCGTTGAGTAGTATAACACTCATTTTTTAATTTGTGCTGTTTACGGAGGTGGGTTTGACTTTTGAGCCTTGCCTAAAAAAGGCACTATGGGGGCAGCAAGAGCCTTGGCCAGTATTCAAAAGCCTAGGGGTGACAGGTGCAAGCCATCTCTTGCGAAGCAACGAGGCTTGTCGAGCATGTCATCCGAGGCTGACAGACACTGGATCCCCTTTGAATGACACCAGAAGCTTAGCCAATTGTTGAAATTGATCATTTTTTCTTTATACTGCGGTATCATTCTTGGTGAGGGCAGGATGCTACTCAGGGTCAGGGTCATACCCGCCTAGGCTACATGATCAGAGAGCTCTTCCATGTCTCTTTTCATGTAGTCCAGGGAGGTATGTCTCAGGTCATTCACACCAACATGAACAATGACAGAGTCATATTTGTACTTGTTCTGGAGTGACCTGAGTGCTTGTGTTATGTGGTGGATTCTGGCTCCCGACAGGCAGCTAACAGTAACCTTCTCCTTGTCCAGCCTAGTGAGTGGGATGTCAGTGTGCCTGACTATAGTGTCACCTATTACTAGTGTGCTAGGTATGTTATTTCACCTTAAGGGCTGTGATTGTGCGGCACACTGGTTTTTTGTTTTATGTGTTGCCTGGTTTGTGACGGGAGGTGCAGATTTTTTGGGTGTCTGCTTTGGAGGTCTCTGATGCTTTTGCAGGTTTTTATTTAGAGCCTCTGAGTATGATTTCTTGTATTTATGTGTATTTTTGCCAGTGCTGGTTTAGCATGTCTATGTGAGGCTGGAGGTGTGGTGCAAGTGTTAACCTTCTCCTCATGACTGCCTGTTCCAGTCTTGGGTGGAGAGAGCTTAGCCTCCAATTTAGCTATATATTTGCATCTCTCACATATGTTAATGTTTTGTGATAGGAGGAGAGGGTTGTCTGTGTACATGAGGCAGTTGTAACATTGCCTCAGGATACCCAGGTTCACCAGCTGGACTGGAGAGTATACCTGAAATTGCCCTTTGGTCATGCCTGATTAGTAGGGTGAGCTGCTTAGTCACTTGGTTGATGAGGGGTGAATAATGAGCTTTGCCCTGCTGGGCAATCAAGTATCGGGGTATATTAGTGCTTGCTATTAGGTCTGAGCAAGTGCTGGACTGTAGGATGTTTTTTAAGTGCTTAGGTTGAGAGTTAGACTACTTTCAAGGGAAAAACTGAAGAGGAGACTTGGTGGAGCTGGGAATAATTTAGCCCTAGCTAACCAGCGCTGCCTGGATGTGCAAAACCGTGCAAACACGGTTTTTACAGCAGGGAAATGAAAGAGAAAGACATTAGCCCAACATAATAGGGACACCTGTCAAATATTGCTCCTACAACCATATAACGGTGATAACATAACAGGGTTTGCATTAGCATAGATGGCCTGAATGGTATGCAGTGTGCAACTCATAATATCTGGCATTATGTTATAACAGCAGCCCGCAATGGTTTGGCAACAATGTGCCAGGCAGACACAGGTGTATGAGAAAATGGACTACTGATATGTGGCATGCATCTGTGTAAACTGTATGGTTGAGAAGTATGTCTGAACCACCCTGCAGGTTGCAGTCCATGTTTGGCAAGGTGTAATCTGTGCTGACAACTGAAACAGTTAAAAGAGTTTCCAGAACTGTGGGACAAGAAACATGTCATACAGGTCTGTACTGATTGTATTGAGAATGTCATGAGAAATACTGTAAGCAAAGGTAATGTCACACAAAGAAGGTGTCATACTAGCATATCAGGGGACATCCTGTGTGTTGCACTTGCCATGAGCATGCTATGTGCTGACAACTGTCACAGTGCTACAACTTGTGTCCCACACTCCACAATTGATAATGTCACACACACACATTGTGTGTTGCCTGTGTGTGTGCAATATGTAGACATGAGAAGGTCCTGTGAATACTGTGTGTCCACAAGCTAGGAGAATCTGTTGGGGTTAAGGTCATGACTAGGCTTGTGAGGGACCTAGTGTCAGTACTCCAGTAATCTCCTCTATATGTGTGAGCCTGTGGTACTACAGAACACTGAAGTGACATGTATGAAGGCTAGCTGTCTGTGACAAGGGGTATGTATGCAAGGTTACACTGTCTGCCAACAGTGTCCATCACACACTGTTGCATGCACTCAAACCTGTTAAACTTGTACATATTCAGCTGTACCATACTCCACGTTGGTAATGTCTGCAGGGCCACAGCCTGGAACACAAACAGAATACAGCATGTCAGACTACATTCAGTTAGTGGTACTAACACCAATAATGCATCATGGTTAATATGTACATACACTTTGATGTGTACCCATAACAAATGCAAGCAGACAGCACCTTACATAGTATTACATAGCTACACTGTACTATATTCACCCTTTGCACCAGACCCATATTAGCATGTCCCTGCATCAATGCTATGGATGACAAGGATGTGGCACAGGTATCATCATATGCACAGGGTTTGGTGTGGGTTTACCAAAGGTCTAGGCTGGGCCGTACAGCTGACATCATGAGTGTGTGTTTGGAGGGGTGTTCTATAAATGGGATGTGCAGAGGTGCCGTGTGTGTCTGGAGGTGACCTGCCTGTAATAGAGATGTGTATGTGTTTTTATGCACACAGTCACACCATGTGGCTGCCCTACACAGGGGTATGTTGGACAGCTGTGGACCATACATGGCTGGGTGTACAGTTCACCGTCTCTGGCCACAGACATGGGAACTGGTCCTGCCAGGGGTATCATTGGCAACACCAGGCCCAAGGCCAGGTGCAGTACTACTCCCTGATGGTGACTGCTGTCTACTGGATCCGTGTCCCCGATGGGACCGGCTAGGACCACATGCCCATGGCCTGCTCTGATGTGGTATGGACAGCACCATCCCTTTGGTAGTGCTGGTGGTACTGCCACTACAGGAGTGTGAAGGTGCAAAGCCCCATTGACTCTCAGCTGATCTTGGTGCTGACCTACATCCACATGGCTGATGCCCATTTCCCGCCACACACTCCAGCACAGACATTTCATGGTTAAGGACTGCCAAGGTCTCACCCCACTATCTATTCCTGACCTCATTATTGTGATGTGTGGCCTCCACAAGGTCTTGTAGGTCATCATGGATGCCAGGAAGAGTTGCATCCAAGACCCTGAGTATTTGCCTGGTGTTGCATTCAGTACATGCCTGTGCCTCAATGACAGTCTGAAACATGCGTCTGGTGACACCTGCTGTGGCACTTCCGACATGGGTTTGATGGGAAGCAGTTCTCCTTCAAGCACTCCTGTCCATCCGCCTGTGTGGGACCTTGCCTGCACTCTGGCTATGGCTAGTGTCTACACTCATACTTCTCATAGTCACCACAGTAGCTTCTTCCATGCCGTCACCTGAAAACTGTCCCTTATCTGTGGTCGCTGGGGATGGGGAATGTGTGGGCATTGTGACTGTGTGTGGGGGCATTGTGGATGACAGTTGGATGCCAACTGATGGCACAGATTCAGCCCCTGTACCGCACTATGACTCCATCATCATCAGAATCCAGAGAGACACTGACATCAGGTTCTGAGCAAGAGGGACCATGACCCCCATGTCCACCTGTGAGGGGAAAACAACATATGTAAATTAATGCCTGCACTATAAGGTTTGCTGGTACACACACATGGACGCAAACACACACACACACAGACACACATACATACACATATGCATGCATGCACACACAGATGCACACACAGACACATACAGGTGAGGTGGCACAAAGGCATTACACAGACCTCACAATATCCAAATGGTGACATGCACGACACACAATCAGACCACAACATACACACTCTGGACAGACCCTCAACATCATGCAGTGCAGCCATTTCCACTTAATGTTACTAGTAATATAGACCTCTGGGATATGTGAGTTGTGTTAGTAGGTGATGGGCCTTCACCTAGCACACACTGCACCCATGTACACATTATTGCTGTTTAACTCTATAGCACAGTGGCAACTCTTACAGAACATACCTCTCAACTGTACAGACTTTCACAGAATGTCTAGATGTCTGGCTCATATTTTTGGTCTGTTCCACACAAATCCTGTGTTTGTCTGACACATTTTTGGGATGATATGGGGATTGATGTAACTAATTGATGACATACATTTGAGTTTCAGACTTCAAAGCCTGCAGTAAATGTATGTTAAAACAAATCTGGTTACTCTAACAACTTTCTAAGCTTACAGTGGATATAATAAGTGTACACACTCCTGTTAATATGCCAGGTTTTTGTGATATATCAAATGATACCACAATAAATCATTTCAAAGCCTTTCCTACCTTTAATGTGACCTATAACCTGTGCAATCCAATTGAAAAACAAACAAATCTGTTAGGGGTAAAATATAGAAAATTAAATGCATACAATAGGCTGGTTGCCTAAGTGTGCACACCCTTAAACTAATACTTTGTAGAAGCACCTTTTGATTTAATTACAGCATTCAGTCTTCTTGTGAAGGAGTCTATCAGCATGGCACATCTTGACTTGGCAATATTTTCCCACTCTTCCTTGCTAAAGCCCTCCAACTCTATCAGATTGCGAGGACATCTCTTGTGCACAGTCCTCTTCAGGTCACCCCACAGATTTTCTATTGGATTTAGGTCTGGGCTCTGGCTGGGCCATTCCAAAACGTTGATTGTCTTCTGGTGAATCCATTCTTTTGTTGATTTGGACGTATGCTTTGGGTCATTGTCGTGTTGACAGGTGAAAGTCCTCTTCATCTTCATCTTTCTAGCAGATGCCTGAAGGTTTTGGACCAAAAGTGACTGGTATTTGGAACTGTTCATAATTCCCTCCACCTTGACTAAAGCCCCAGTTCCAGCTTATGAACAACAACCCCAAAGCAGGACACTGCCATCACCATGCTTCACCATGGTGATAGTATTCTTTTGTTTATGTGAAGTGTTGTTTTTGAACCAAACGTACCTTTTGGAATTGTGGCCAAAAAGTTCAACCTTGGTCTCATTAGACCATAACACATTTCCCACATGCTTTTGGGGAACTTGATGTATTGTTTTTTTCACATTTTAGCCAGGCCTGGATATTGTTCTGTGTGAGAAAAGGCTTCCATCTTCCAGTCCAACTCCATAGGCCAGACATATGGAGAATATGGGAGATTGTTGTCACATGTAGTACACAACCAGTACTTGCCAGAGATTCCTGCAACTCCTGCAGTGTTGCTGTATGTCCCCTGGCAGCTTCCCTGACCAGTTTTTGTCTTGTCTTTTCATCAGATTTGGAGGGGCATCCAGTTCTTTGCAACATCACTGTTGTTCCATATTTTCTCCCCTTTTTGATGACTGTCTTCACTGTGTTCCATGGTATATGCAATGCTGTGGAAATGTTTTTGTACCCTTCTTCTGGCTGATACCTTTCAACAATGAGATCCCTTTAATGTTTTGTAAGCTCTCTGCGACCCATGGCTTTTGCTGTAGCAGGCAACTGAGTAAATGTCAAGGAAATCCTACTAGGACAGCTGAACATTATTTGATGTTAACCAGAGTCTCATTTCTTTAATTGATGGCAGGGGTGTACCCAAGAAGACTGAATGCTGTAAATAAATCAAAAGGTGCTTCAACAAAGCATTAGTTTAAGGCTGTGCACACATGCATCCAGCTTATTGTGCATTTTCCATTTTTCATTTTTGTTCCCCTAACAGATTTGTTTGTTTTTCAATTGAATTGTACAGATTATAGGTCACATTAAAGGTGGGAAGAGTTTTGAAATTATTTATTGTGGTCTCATTTTTGTATATCACAAAAACCTGGCATTTTAACATGGATGTGTGCACCTTTTCTGTCCACTGTATAAGAATAATATTTAAAATATGTCCCTAGTTTTGGGCTTTTGTCCCCCCATTTTGTCAATCTTTGTCCAGACTTCTTGCACTGACAGGTTGTGAGGTATGCTACAGATATGTTACATCTCCTGCAAATAGGCCCCTGTGATGATCACTGTGATGCAATGCAGTTAACCCTGCCACAAGTGAACATGAACAGATCACAATATGGCTAAGAGTGACAATTGTGTGCATGGTAAAATGTATGCCCTTAACATGCCTGGGGTATTGGTGAGTCACAGAAGGACAATTCCACACTCACTGACTTCAGGCTACTGTCCCACATCAAGACCAGAGGGACCTATGTAGTTGTTGGAGAGAGGTATTTTTAGCAGACTTACATGTGGCATTGGTACAAGATGAATGCTGCTTTTCTGCACATGTACAGTACAAGCTCCAATGCTACACAATTTGCTGTGCTTTACCATAGATGTGCACTTCTGTGCATTACAAAACCCCACCCACAACTGCATTTTGACCTGACATATGCATCTAAATACTCTACAGATGCCAGTATGGGTGCTACAGTAGTAGATTGAGGTCCACTGGGACCTTACCTGCACACTCCTTGCCTGTTGTCTGGGTGCCACCCATCTCCACAATGTGGAGGTCTTGACTTTGCTGTTGTTGTGTGGTGGCTGCCTCAAGGTTGACAAGGAGATTCTCCATACATGTAAGTGGGTCCCTGGCCATGGCAGCAGCCCTTCGCTGGGCATGGTGGATGAGATCAGTCGCACAATGCCTGACCTGCTCGTATGTTCGTGTGTGCTGACCCACATCATTTACCCTGTGGATGAGGTCATCCCACAGGATGGTTCACTCCCACAGATGCTGTTGGCTATGGCCAAACTTTGCGCCATGGTGCTGTATTATGGTGTCAATGCTTGCTGATGTCTCAGCTTCCGTGTATGGCGGCTGTCTGGCACACTGCATTTCACCTGGAAGGTATAAACAGAGAAACACATCACAGGACCTCATACACTGGTCAATGTTATTTACACAACCTGCACATCAACACTGACTAGCACTAGCCACCACTTACGACCACGTCATACCCCTGTCATTTGTCAGCACAGTATAAGCTTGCATTGCACTCCTGGTCCTGATCTGTCATGTTCCCCCAATGAGGGCCAGTAAATTGCATAATATTCCATTCATCATTCACTTTTGTGTAGAGGGATGACAGTGGCCATCTTCCATGCAGATGGGATGTCGATGGTGCTCAGGCCTTGTTTGACTACAGTGTGTAATGGAGCTGGGAGCACATACCTGAGTTCATGTAGGATGCAGACAGGGATGTTATCAGGTCACATGGAGACTTAATTTTGTTGCCTTTGAGTAGGCATTATGGACCTGCCCCTGATGATGAGGGGAGGTGAGCGTGTGCTGTGCATATCCATCTATACTGATGGGGAGACAGGGGGTTATGTTTTCACTTAACCTACCTGCAGCAGGTTGGCTATAGCTATGGCACTTGTGTATGTGGTGTGATTGCCCACTAGTACAGGGTGGATTGGGTTGTTGCCTCTGAGATTGAAGAAATATGTGAAGATGGCCTTGTGATTAACCTTGGTGGATATATCCAATGTGTACTCACAGCTAGCTTTACAGTTATTCACCTGTGAACTAATAGGCTTGTTCAGACAAAGATGGACTTGCTTCCAAGTTTTTGCCTGTTCCTACTTGGCCCTGTACAGCCAATATAGCGGCCTATCATGTGGTTTGTGTATTGCTGCTGCCTACCAAAGGGGATTAGTCTACCTTGGTGAAGGCGAATTTTACAAATCAGGTATTATTGAGTCCATACAGCTATGTAGGTGCTCATATAGCTGTTTGTAATAGGCATGGACATGAGGTCATAACACAGTTGGACACCTCTCCAATGTCAACCTGGTAATCATGCTTATTCTAGTACCCATTTCTGTGTCTGGGCAATGCACCAACCAGTAGCTGTAGACATTTATGTCTGTTGGATGCACTGAAACTAAGATTACACACATGTACAACATGTACAGCTTATTTACCTGATACTTTGCATCTCATGTGCTTCCAGCTACACCTACTTATACATACATGTGCACAGGTAATACCTGAAATACACTTCTGTTCTATGTCAGTATGGCACACTGTATTTACATACTTGCTGCTCAGTCATACCTCTCAACCTGTTAGAGCAGGACATCTGAATGACGACACACATAAATGGGGTTGCAATCGCCCAGAATTAGTGACACCGTATTAATATTTATGTAACACATTTAAGTCAGTTGATAGCACAGTAGGCTTTGCATTCACAGAAATACCCTGGCGGATGTCCGACATTCATATGTATGCCGGGGGGGGGCTCATGCCATTGAATTGCAGGACTGCAGCCCCCAGCTGTAAAAAGAAAGAAAAAGAATTAAAAAAAAAATAAAATAATTAGTATATGGGTTGCATAGCTGCGAGTCCGACTGGCTCGCTGTTAAAGTAAGTTGAACTGCACATGCATGCGAGTTCCGCGTTTAAAAAAAAACAAAAAAACAATCCAGACTGCTGTTAAACCAGTCTGGATTGGGAATCAGTGTACATATGCCCAGAGGTCTATGTGGTTTGTAACCACAGTAAAGTGAATTGGACTGCCTCATCCGCAATCACATACATGACACGGATGGCTACTGATTGGTTTTTCAGCTCTCGCTGCAAGGAACTTTTGTTAGGATAGCTACTGATTGGTTCCAAAGCTCCAACAGAATTCAGGTTCATTTAATTATTGTAAATCAGGTGTGTGTGTCTGAAGAGAAAGTCGCCACAGAAGCAAGGGAATTCAGGTGTGTGTGTGTGTGTGTGTGTGTGTGTGTGCGTGTGTGTGTGTGTGTGTGTGTGTAATGCCCCATTTAAATATACCTGGTGGTTAGAGTTACTCAGGCTCAAACCCTGTAGCTTGGGTACAGGTAACAAGAGCCTGAATTCCCTACCCACCACCACTTGTGAAACGTGTCCAGATTCTTGCCTCATGTTTTTGTTCTGTTCTGTTCCTCATAAAATCTGTGTTTTTTCTGGATTTGTGTAATCAGTGAAGGACTGAATTCACTAAATAATGACAGGCATTTGAATGTCAGACTTCATATTCTTCAGAAAATGCATGGTAACTCAAAACCTTTTATTCTAGCAATTGTCTAAGTTTATAAGATCACTATTTGAAAGTTGTCCCTATTTTTGGGGATGTATTCCCCCATTATTGGCTTTGTCTAGTTTTTTTGTGCTAAGAGGCTGAGAGCTATGGTGAGAACTGAATTCACTAAATAATAGCCATTTAAGTTTCAGTCTTCCTGTCTTTCAAGGAACAGCTGATTTGGCATAGTGGTATGTTGCTCTGACTGTAGTGCACAAGGTCCTGAGTTCAAGACTTGCCAGTAAAACTCATGGTGGTAACGCAACATTTTATTCTAGCAACTTTCCAAGATTATACAATCAATGTTTAAAATGTATCCCTGGTTTTTGGGCTTTTGTCCCCCCCCCCCCCCCAATAAATTTTGACTTTTTTTCAGATTTCTTGTGTTGTAAGGTTGAGAGATACAGTTGAGTGTCGAGTAGATTTTACAAGGAGCTGAGAGCTTCAGGGGAAGAGACATTTAGTGCTACTTATGCTAAGTCTGCTTGCATTGTTAATAGCATAACAGGTTGAATGCTTGCTTTTGATGCAGAAGGCTGTGGGTTCTACTCCCACAGTATGTAGATGCATTGTTGATACTGTACTGTATTGTACTTTTAAAGGGAGTGTATGCTGCAGTCCTGAGAATGTCCTTTTTGGTGGAGATACCTAGTAAATATGAACCTGTTATCAGTTTGCCATCAATTCCCTATTGCAATATTACTAGCTTATCATTTTCTTAATGTAACATAGGCAATTTACTCCTCAAGGGCAACAGGCACTTTATTTGTAGATGAAACAATTAAATATAAAGTTGTTTGCTAGCAGCAACCTCTTCATTAGTTACGTTTCTTTAATATGGAATTATTTAGATGACTTTTACTTCTGCAGAGATTGTGCATATTTACTGATACTACTGGACTGTAGAAGTCTGAGTAGACTTTTATGATGGAAATGTTCTGAATCGGGCAGTTTTGTTATTATTGTTTGTTTCATTGCATTTTGTTTCATTGCTTACTGGAAAAATGTTCAAAACAATAAATTTAAAATGCCCTCTAACAACTGTACTGTATTATGCAAATAATATAATTTAATACAGTCAGGAAGTTGTATCAAAGAACACATGTATGTTTTGTGTGCAAGGGGCCTATGATTTGAAAACAGCCCAAAGTTAATCTTTATCTGCCACTGGCCAGGTGTATTTTCTTTGAATGTGGGTTTCAATGCTGTTTCAATGAATGCGAGTTTCAAGGGCAGAGAAGTATTAATGCTAAGTATATTTGCATTGTGAGACTGCTTTGTTTTGTTTATAATATATCTATTAGTGTTTGTGCTGTAAAATGTAAAATAAAACTTTTAAATGAAATCCAAATCATCATAGAAGTAAAGCAGTATGCACATTACAGTGTTTATGGTAAATAGGGCAAAATAGCCAAGTAATGGGATGGACATTGGAATGGCTGCAGTGGGGAGGCCCCAATCAACCATGATTTTGTGAGGGGGGAAAGGCGGCAAACTCAAAGACAGCCCTGGCTGAACTATACCTCTCAACTGTCCAGATTTTCACAGAATGAATTGATTTTTGCTTCTTATTTTTGGCTTGTTCCTCATAAAATTTGTGGTTTTCTGGCAAATCATTTAGGAATGAAGTCACTAAATAATTACATACATTGAGTTTCAGACTTCATAACGTTCAGAAAAATGCATGCAAAAGCAAGACCTGTTATTCTATCAACTGTCTAGGTTTATACAAGAGCAATTTTTAGTACTGTTTGTTTGTTCCCCCAATATATTTGGCCTTGTCCAGATTTTCTGTGTTAAGAGGTTGAGAGGTACATGCAAATAAATTGCTTAATAGAATTAGGTATATCCAGACCTCTCAACTATCCCAGATTTTGAATCAGAATGTTGCTCTCCCCCTAATAATCCCTCCGCAAAATGTCACTTGTGGAAGAAAACATGGAGGGTTTACAATTACTAAATAATTATAATGATCAGAGTTATAGATTACTTTTATTTCAGAAATGCATGTAGATTCTCTTATTTTGTCATCTGCTCAAATTAACAGTACTAATATTAAAAAAGTGTCCCTTCTTTGACAGGATCCCAGCTGTATTGTGTATTGTGTGGCTATTTTATATTTTTGCATTACATTTTTGGTCCATTTTCATAAAATTGTGGTCTTCCGGCAAATTAGCATCAACTTATTAAAGACCAAAGTTAGAAAATAATGGCAGATATTTGAGTTTCAGTTTTCATGCCCTTCAGAAAATTCATACTAATGCAAGACCTACTATTCTATTATATTTCTAAGTTTATAAGAGAAATATTTAAAAATTGTCCTTATTTTTGGGCCTTTGTCCCACTTCTATTTATGGCTTTGTCTAGATTTCTGCTCTGAGGTTGAGATGTATGATAAATATGTCAGAACCATCTCCATCAGTCAGAAACATTTCAAACTATGACATACTTGTACCCCACTCCCCCATGTAGTGACTCTAGAAGTGTCCAAACAAGGCAAGGGGCAGTTATGCAGGGTAAGTGTGCAGAGTACCCCCCCCCCCATCCAAGGTAGACACAAGGACTACAGTGGCTTTTCATCTGATCTTGACTTTGCACAATGTTCTGGTTTTCTGTCATATTTTTATACTGTTGATTTATGCTTCTTATTATTCAGAAAGTGCATGTTGTTGCAGTGCCTGTTGCTCTGCGTTTAAGTAGCAATGCTTTAGTGACCATCAGGTAAGCTTGTCTGAGATTCTAATATGCAAGTAAGCTTTAATAAGCATATTGTTATGAAAGCCTTTTTGTTGTTGCCATGCAGAGAATATTTACATAACTAGATAGCGTATAAGCCTTAGGTATTGAATTGCATATGACAGTATTTGTAATAAAGGACAGGATTACAGTATGTTCAGAAGCTCATTATATTTGTTAGAGACTTGCAGTCATCTTTGCAGGCTTTACCCGTAAACTAAACAGAATGCCAAGCTATCATGTGTGGTCCATAACCTGTGCAGTAATCCTTTAAGCAATTTATCTTGAACTTGTTTGCTGTTCATTTTTTTAATTTGATCATGTTTTCCTCATGAAACAAGTAGATAGTTGTCAGGCAGCAGGTTTTTTTTTGGATAAGAAACATTTTTACAAGTGAGGGTATCACAGAGATTGCTACTTTCTGCATGTTACTTGGTACTTTTATAAAGCTTAATATAAATTAGAATTAGAATTGCACTGCAAGGAGAAGTGGTTTGAGTTGAGTGCTGCTTGTTTTTTTTATACTTGATTTTGACTGGCATCCCATTAATGTATTTAAAAAGTAATTTATTTTGTCATGCCTCACAACTTTTTTGTTTCCATCTAGATATTAAGTAAGCTGTCATGTAGCCAATGCATTGAAATATTTTTTTCTTCTCCGCTTCATTTTGTCTTGATTGGACTCTCATAATGATGGTTTGGCACCCAGGGCAGCATATTTAATTAATGTCCCAGTTTTTGTGGTTTTGAGCATATCTTCACCCCTTTCTAGTTGGCCACACCCCTTCCCATTGGCCCAACCCACTCAGCTGTCTCCTGCAGCCCCCCTTTGATTTGCAGTCACCGGCCGCCACTGATGTAGACTATTATGTTCTGATGTCAGTTTTCACAGATTTGCCAATGATCTGCAAGACATAACACAACTCTATGAGTAAATGACTACAAATATGAGGCACACATGGTCAGTGTGCAGAACACTGGACAGTTGAATGGTATGAGCTCAGCATATCACATGCAGTTCAACACACATTTCTGCGACAGTAGTTTACTATGCACATACCCTGTATAGGACTCTTAGATTTGTAAGACAAACATGTGTATCATAGTTGTATTCACAAGTAACATATGGATATTTACGACATCCCAGTAGCTGGCCTAGCAGTGTCACAGACAATAGTGTTCAATAGACACTCCAGTAGTAGTCATATATAAGCCGTCCTTTCCTGGGGTGATTCAGGGGGTTGAGCTGTGATCTATGTCACTGCACACAGAGCAAGATGCTATGGCCATAGGTGCTGTTCAGCAATATATCAGTAAAGCAAGTCTTGTTGAGACATATTTGTTTAATTTCCTATTTCCCATTATTGCATACCCCCACTGCATTCCTTTACGTGCTTACTTGTTTGACATACCTTTTTTCCCAAGTATTCTTGTATTTCCTTTCTTTCTCTCTCTCTCTCTCTGTCTACACATGTAGAGGGATAGACCTGTTTTGCATAGGCAGCAGCTTGACTTTTGTAGGTAATGCTCATGAGCAGGTGATGGCCTGTGCACCAATTGGTGTCCCCCACTCACTAATTGCATGCAGAACAGCTGTGTTTACATTCCAATAACCAATGGCATGGCAACACACTCCTATAAATGAGTACTTCATGTGGGTGTTGCCCCTTTTCCTTGCCTGTGAGGAGGACATCATGGAGGTGTGTGAACTACAGCATCACAGAGGGTAGGTGGAAATACCTCTTACAACAAGACATGTGGCGACAGCCCAACAAAAAGGGAGAAAAGGTTCCAGACTTAGGGAAAGAATGTAAGTATTGCTGTTATACAGTTGGAAAAATGCTAGATTAACAGTATTTGTCTGGACATGCATTTTCTGTATGATTACAAGTCTGACAGTGTTATGTGGATAACATAAGTCTCATCTGTAGAGCTATCCACAGAATGGGCAGAAGTTTGAATCTTATGTTGGGTCTGTCCCTCAGACAGTTTTGGTTCTTGGCAAATCAGTAGGATGCTGTGGGGATTGCAGTCAGTAAATGCTAGCATCCATTTGTGTTTCTGACTTCATATGCCTCAAGATAAGATATGTTACAACAAACCCTGTAACACCAGTAAATGTCTCTGTTTATAACAGCAATATTTCAAATATGCCCCTATTTTGGGCCTCTGTCCCCAATTATGGCAGGCTTTGTCCAGATGTCATACACTAAGATGTTGATAGGTATGGTATATCATTATTTAGTGCCTTCATTCCTGACATCTGCCCAGTGATGTAGCAGAGTCCCAGACATGTTATGAGGAAGAGGCCATATATATGAGGCCAAATTGTGGACATTAAGGTCTATATTAGAACATCGAAGTTTCAAAACTTCGAATGTTCTAATATCGACCCCTATTCAGCGAAAGCTGAAAATATCGAAGCAACAAAAAAAAATCTTTCCTAGGGAAAGAATTCGGTTGTCCGTTTCTGTTGCTTTGGTATTTTCAGCACTGTGGTGGAAAGTTACAGGTCAGGTTCAGGTAAGTGTGTAATTGAGTGCAGGTTAGGTTAGTTAGGGTTAGGGTGCGAGTTAGGTATGTTTGCGATTATGTGGACATGAGGGTTAGGGCGGGTTAGGTGAGTTAGGGTTAAGGCGCAGGTGAGGTGAGTGTGTGATAGTGATGCACCTTAGGGTTAGGGTTTGGGTTAAGGTAAGTGGATAGTTAGTGGTGTGTGTATAGTTAAGTGTAGGGTTAGGTGTAAGATTTTAGGTGTATGTGTGTGGATTGCTGTTTGTTTGGTGTGCTTGTGTTATGTGTATGTGTTTTGGAACAGCAAATTTTTTTCCCTAGGAAAAATTTGCTACTCTGTATGTTCGATGTTTTCAGCTTTTGCTGAATAGGGGTCAATATTAGAACATTTGAAGTTTTGAAACTTCGATGTTCTAATATAGACCCGGACATTCTGTGGGAATCTGGACAGTTGAGAGGTCTGTGTATGTCTGGCCATTGTTAACAGACTGTCAGGATTGTGTAGCAGTGTAATGTGTTAATGTTGGTTGGGCTGTGTGGGGAGGGGGGCTAGATGTGAGTGTCATGGGTCCTTTTCTATCTGACTGTGCATGCTGCTCCAGTTTCTGGTGGTTTATTGGCTGTATATGTTTCTAGGGGTAGACTGAGACATGTCCCATACCACATCAGTATTCCTACTGCACTGTGACTTGGGGCAGTGTACATAGGAGCAGTGTGTGAATGGCAAACAGGATATGTTTGTTCACACAATAGTGTTTAGTTGGCTTATTGGTATGTTGCTGTGACTGGGGTGCAATTGGTTGTGGGTATGCACTTTCACACTGGTGTCTGTTTTTCACTACTGTTACATCCATGTAGTGCCTGATATATTTTCAAATGCATGTGCAATTCTCCATAGCTAATTTGGGGTAGTGTTGTGTCAGTCTGAATATAGTTTGGATGGTGCTTGGTGACATGCTTGTCAGCTCAATGTAGTTTCCATAATGTTATGTTATGCCCAGATATTTGTAGGATGTCCAGTTGCCTGGGTCATATCTTTGATCTGGTCCCTATAACTGTTGTGTATTTCTGACAAATCAGTGGGATGATGTGCAGATTGAAGTCACTAACTAATGAGAAGCAATTGAGTCCCGAACATGTGGTTTTTCAGGCAACATATGATAGAACAAACTGTCTTACTGCAGTAACTTTCACAGCTTATCTACTCAAGTATTTCAGATATGTCCTTATTTTCATGTCTTTGTCCCTCCACTTTGTCAGGCGTGGTCCAGATTCATTGCACTAGGGGGATCTGAGCATACTCTCACAAGCCTGGATTGTCACAGAATGTCCAGGTTTTTGGCTCATATTTTTGTTCTGATCCACAAATTATTTGTATTTTTCTGGTAAATCACTGTGATGATGTGAGGATATATATCAGTAAATAATGACATACATTTCAGTCTCAGACCTCATATCTTCAGAAAATGTATATTGCAACAAACCCTGTTACTCTAGAAACTTTCTAAGTTTATAAGATCAGTATTTAAAATATGTCCCTATTTTTGGGCCATTCTCCCCCCATTTTGACAGCCTTTCTGCAGATTCCTTGCACTAAGAGGTTGAGAGGTATGGTTCTGAGGTATCACTGCACTACATGTTATATACATATGTATATACATGTATGTATATCTATTTATCTATACATATATATAAATAATGTATATATGTTTCATATATATGTATTTCCATACACAAACACACACACACACACACACACACACACACACACACACGTGTGTGTGTGTGTGTGTGTGTGTCTGTGTGTCTGTGTGTCTGTGTGTGTCTGTGTCTGTGTGTCTGTGTATGTGTGTGTCTGTGTGTCTGTGTATGTGTGTGTGTGTGTGTGTGTGTGTGTGTGTGTGTGTGTGTGTGTGTGTGTGTGTGTGTGTGTGTGTGTATATATGTATATTTACAAGACCTGACTGATTCCAGAGTTTTTCCATACTGTTGAATCACTCTACTACATAATATGTTTATAAAAGCATCAGACATTCCTACAACTCAAATGGTGTAGTGGTACATTTCCTCTGGCTATAGTGTATGGGGTCCTGGGTTCGAGACTTGACAGCACTGATTATTTTGTTGCTGGGCAGAACAAGAGCTGATGGATACAGCAGTTGTAAGCGGGTTTGTACAGTTTTGCACGAAGCTAAATGATGCTAAGAGATGCTTACGTTCTCTTAGCTTCACTTAGTGGCACTTACTTCTGGTTACACCCGCGCTAATTTTAATTAAAGAAAAGAAAAAATGGTGATAGGAAAGTGGTGAAATAGGGGCAGGCAGGGGGTAAAACATGAGGAAAACCAGCTCAGGATGTGCAGGATGGCTGTAGAAAAAGACCATAACTCTACATTTTTTCTGCATCAACAGTTGTGAGTAATGTGCAGAATTTGGAATTTACAGCCTCACACCCCACAGGGAGTGGTGTTGGCGACAGACATTTGTAGAATAATTTGTTCGTAGATTGATTAATTTCACTATACATGGGGCAAAATGTAGAGCTATGTTTGGGGCAATGATTTTTTTTTTTGTGGGACAGATGCCCTTTTTTATTAAGGTAAGAGAAGGATGTTGGGGAAGGGCTGTAGGTATGTTTGGGGAGGTAGGTTGGGAAGGATAGGTTGCATTCACAGACAAACAAGACACACAAGACAGAAGACAGAGGCAGTATATGACACATGAGTGGGGGTAAACACCTTGAACGGGGAGGGTGGTTCGGAATCAGAGGCCCATGAGCCCCTAAATGGAAACAGTGGGACTGAGATCCCCACCCATGGGCAGTCACCACTGAACATTCATGGCCCTAAAGATGGCTGTACTGGGGGATGGGCTACAGGGGCAATCTGCCCCTCCAGGTGCGTCAGGCAACCTTCCATCTGGCACAGACATTGATCCAACTCAGAGCGGATGACACTGCACCCCATACCCCAGAACTTGAGGTGCGTGACAGGCTCCTCTCCATGCCCATGCCAGGGTGGGATGGGCCCTATCCCCTGAGGCAGTTCCACACAAAGGTGGTGCAGGACCAGCAGATAAGGAAGTTCCAGGTAGGGTCCCAGAAATGCTGGGACCTGGTGACATGGCCAGTTGGGGCAGGACAGGTGGATCTGCCGGGATCTGCCTTCCCAAACGTGCTATGATGTTGAGGTTATCCAAGACATATTGGTTAGTCATGAACAAAACATTTCAAAATTAGTTATAACAGCATGCATGGGTGTTCCAATTAACCCAAACAAACAGATATGAAACAGTTGCATAGCAAACAGAACACATGCATAGATGGAACAACAGTAAGCATTTTAACAGCATGCAAGTTACATTGACTGCAAAAGGCCACCAAATAATAGTATTTGCACAAGGTATATTAATATGCAACCAATTAAGTATTTGAAGAATAATAGAACACATGCCCCAACAATAGGTTATGAGAACAACATATGCTTAGTATATGAATAATAATTATTGATGCGGATGAGGGGTCGGTGGAGAGAAAAAGTCCATTAACAACTGCATAGGCTTCCATTTTTTACAATAGTTCTATGCAATACTTTACAAGTCTACCCTCACTTTACATCTACCTATGGCTCATAGCTTCAGTAGCATATACATACCCGTTAGACTGTCAATCTGGAATGGTGTGGGGTAGACTAGGAGGACAATGGTTACATTAATGGAGGGGGCTTGTACATGTCAGGGTTACATAGTTGAGAGAGAAGAGGTACACTGCACTGATGTTGTGTGAGTCTGACACTGGCATACTTCCCTGGATACCTATCTGTGTCCAAAGTTATTGACAGCAGTGACCGCTAGCTGTGAGAGCATGACACTTGAGGGACATGTATCGGGAAGAGTACATGGTGTATGTACCTATCCTGCTGTCGTTTGCAGGCATATCAGTTTGGACAGTGGAACAGTTGTATACGGTGTATAAGTATAACCTTCATACAGCTACTACACACATTTCTTTACTTGTAAGACCTGGGGAGAAAATATCTGTTAACACTTTCTCATTGTTTCTACAAATATTGAGGATTTCTTTAGTGTATATATGCACACATCTCAGTACCACTCCCTGGATTCAAACCATGTCTGGGTGTGCTAAAATGAACAACAGGGTTATTGTCCATCACAATGAGCTACTGGAAAACTGATGTCTTTTACTTGACTGATTTCTTCCTAATGCTGTCTGGATTATACAGTTTGACCTTGTAATCTTGACATTCATACATGGCAGATAGTTATTGTACTTTGTATTAATCCTTTGAAATGATACTATCTGGAAGGCAAAAGTTAACACAAGAATGCAATGCTGCAGGGGATACACTATAATATTGTAGACATTACTATTCAGGGTTCAGAACTTAGTGCATACAATATTTCATATTTCCTTTATATCTTGTTTTACAGCTCCACATTCTACTGTTTTGCATACTAGCTGGTTCTCAGAACAGCCTCAGTTACTTCATACTGTCAATTCCATATTTGCTATGATGAACCTGTACACATTCTATTTCTACAACAACATGCCAGAGTCAACACAACAGTTTGTGTTATACATCTTTATTACAGTGAAATGACACTTTTATTAATGGATTTCCTATGGATCAATTTTAGTGTGACAAACGTTATTTATTCATTAGACCCAGTACACACTATTCCTCCTGGCAGTAAACAATGTACTCCTTCTACTTTATGCCATTATAAACTGAAAGTTAGATCTGTACTCTCCAGCCTGTTGACGCATCCATGTCAGTCTGTCTGCATGGGCCTCAAAGTTACTAGCCCTTTTCACTGCAGCTATAGGGGTGAGAAACAAACATTATGCATACTTGTCTATCACATACTCAGGCTAGAATCTGGTACACCTATATCTGTGATACTTACAAACTGCTGGAGCATAGTTGCCTTAAGCATCTTGGATCCATTGGGCCAAGAGCCCCCCTTTTCTCCACTTTAGGTCAGCACAGTGATACCATACCTGCTCAATAGTTCAGGGGATACCAGTGGCACTGATGAGGTCACATTCCAGATGGTTCCATGCCTCAGCTTTAGACTGTGAGCCCCGGTACTGGCCCTGTAGCAGTCTGTCATCATGGTTTGATACAAGGAGCCCAGCCATGACCCTGGACTCCAAAATGCCCCAGCACTGCACCCGAAAGCGTGAGCCCTCTTAAACACCTGACATTTTTTCCTGCAGAGATCGGACTACAACAGGTTATGGCTGTATCCCCACCTGTGTGGTTTAAATGAGGCCATATTCCCAACCTTTGCTGTCATTGGACCATTTTGACAATGCTAAGCTTAACTAAGCAGTGCGCAAATCCGCTAAGATGAGTTGAACAGTGCTTAAAGGGGAAAATGCTGAGCATTGCTTAACAGTGCGCAAATCCGCTTAGCTGGGTTGACTGCTGCTTAATATTTATGTCTAAGCAATGCTTAAACCAGCTAAGCAGAGTTAACCACTGCTAACCATTGCTCACTTTTCATTTTAAAAAAATCTCAGAATTATGACTTCGTTTATCACTACTGAAACAGAAACAAACCTCTGTGAGTACGGCAGCTGTACGGTCTCAGAAAAAGTCAAAGAAAACCCAAAAATGAGAGACCGGCATACAGTGGCACCAGATAAATCCTTTATTGTAGAAGTGCCCTAGGCAAAAAAGCAGGAACAGACCAGTTTCGGCTTCACAGTTACATAGCCTTCATCAGTATTAATGTTTAATAAATAAGAAATGCTTTATATACATAATTTAAAGGACATGTGATCAATTAAAGATGTTCAGTAAGCCCTGGTTTAAAAAGACCTCCCAGTTTAACAATCCATTTTTTCTCCATACTGTTTAGTAAATTATGTCATCCTAATTTATTGCTTCTGGGTCTCATGATTTTATCTATAATAGTAAAATTAAATGTGGCATTTTGATGTGTCATTGTATGTTTATAAATGGCATTAGTTTCTTTATGATGTTTAATGTTGCTAAGATGTTCAGAAATTCTGAATTTAAGAGGTCTGGAAGTCTGCAGTATGTAGAATGCTGAACAATTGCAACTAGCTAAGTAAACCACCCAGTCAGTAACACAATTAGCAAAAAATGAAATCTCATAGACATGAGGGGTATTTTTACTACTGAAGCTGTTGGTTTTTAAAACCCTAGGACAGTGAACACAATGACCACAAGGGTGGCAACCAATTAAGGGGTCACCTGACAAAGTAACTTGTGTATATTTCTTATGATGAAGTTGACCATGTTTATAGTGATTAAAAAAGGCAGCAAGATGTTTACATTTCTTGAAGGAAAAGTGACATCTGTCACCCAAAATTTCACCAAGTCTGGAGTCAGATGTCAAAATATTAAAATGGTGTAGCACAATATCCATTAGTTCCTTGGTGTTGCATCCGTATGTAGTATCTAATCTAAGGGGCCCCCCACTCCTATTACATTTTGCTTTATAAAGAAGAAGATTCTCATGCTCCATGTTATCTACATTGTGTTTCGTATGTAAAACATGGCCCATTTTATAACCTCTGTCCCTAAATCTAAGAACCAAATCATCCCTGAAGTGTTCATAAGTATTTCCATTGGAATAGATGCATTTCATCCTCATAAACTGAGATTTGGGGGATGTTCCTACAGATGTGGGATGGATGAAAACTGGTGGCATGGAGAAGTGAATTATATTCGAGGAATTTCCGATGAACTTCAGTGGTCAAGATGTGGTCAGATGCTCTAGAGACCAACATATCCAAAAAAATTATTTTGTTTTTATCATAGTTGACAGTAAACTCAATTCCCCATTTGTTATCATTTAAGTATGCAGTGAATTCCAATAGGTAATAAACATCCGCTCTCCATACCAACCACCAATCATCCAGATATCTCCTCCAGATGTCCATTCCGTCTATTTATAAGTTATGGGAGTTATCATAAATAATCTAGGATCCATACTGAGATGTGTATAATAACGTGCATCAGACAGCTCTCTGTTAGCTTCCTTGCCGTACTGATTCCAATCTTGTACAACTACAGCCCCTCCCTTATCTGCCCCTATGATAACCAACTCGTGATTATTGGCTAACTTGACAATTTTATCCATAGAAGTTTTAGAAATGTTGTTCGCCAAAGGTCTGTAGTTCCTAAATTGGAAATGAAGATCCTTGATTATAGCATTTTAAAATAGGAACACATTATGATTCATAGGGGGCATGAATGAAGACTTATGATATTTAAATTCATCAGTGATCTTTGAGGTTGTCTGGTCCTGAAAAAATAATTTAAGGTTTAAATTCCTGCAAAAAGATAATCTATCATTAACAAAATTTTCTTCAGGAGCAAAAAAAAAAAACGGGAATGAATGATAATCCTTTATTCAAGATTTTCACATCAGAGACAGTGAGGGTATGTGTAGAAATATTAGTTACATTCACATCTCTTCCTTGTGTACAAACATTTGAAGCAAAGTCTCCATATTGTTTACTTCCACAGTGTTTCCTGCCCCCCCTCCTAGGTGTAAATCCTGCAAAGCAATGGAATTCCTTCTTTTCATTGCTGGGGAGCCGGTGGCATCTACTGAATCGGTCTCTAAGCCAGAAGATGATTCATCACCTGATGTGTCTGTACTGTGTGTGGATCCCTTTTTTAAAATAGATTTAATGCGTTTCCTTTTGAAGGGGTCTTACTGACTTGTGTATATCAAACATGTTTATCCTTACCAATATTAAAATGTTCCCCCTTATCATAGACCCCTAAGTCCCTCAAGAACTTCTGCTTCTTTCTTTCCTTGAGTTGGGTTTCTAGAGTGATCAGTTCCTTACCAAGGTTCTTAAGGCTGGTGTTGTATATGGGTTGCCCTTCATAAATTTTGGCCGCATCACATAACAGAGTGATGGAGTCTATCTCCTTATCTATAATCCTGTTATGGTGCTCATCTAGTATTTCAACAAATTTGAGAGACGTCTGCTTTTGTACTTCACCCCACTGTTTCAATAAAATATCATTGGGGTTACTAACTAATGATTGCGTACGTATGCCTAAACCTCTTGGTGTTATTCACTTAGTCAGATAAGCCCGAAAAAGCTTGTAGTGCCATACTTTATTGCGTAATTGATTCATATGTTTGTTCATTTTCAGAAAGATATTTTCACAACTCTCAACATCAGGACCAACATCAGTGCCATCCACCATCAATTCGGCCATCCCAAGTTCAAAAACAGTTAAATCATCCCTATCCAAGGCAAGGCCCTTTAATAAATTGTTCAATTCCATGATATATAAATTAAAAAAAAATGATAAAATATTGATTATGTGATACCGGAAACAAACGTCAAATGCAAAATGCTTGATAAGAAGATGAGAGCCCAAAGGACACCAGAAAATTAAATAAACACAGAATTCACTGTGTTACATATAACTGGTATCCATGTAACTGTAGGACCCAGGACGATTCATGCATAAATCGATAAACACTAGGTCAAAAGGAAGAATTGCTGTGTGATATAGTCACAAAAGTATCAGTTGGGTGCAATATCAACCAATAATACTTGTCACAATTACTTTATTTCCTAAAGAGTAATTGACCATAAGCCGATCATTGCATGAACCAATAAGCTGACGGTTCTAAAACCCTTCCCTTGGCTAAATATGTGGACACAATGACTAAACATATTTGCAATACTAATAAACACATACTAAAAGATTCCTGGGATCTGTTGAGGAATATTACCTCTGATTTGTTAACTAATGATCTCATTTTTGTTACAATAGATGTCATTGATCTATTTACGTGTATACCCCATCATGAAGGGATGAGGTACTTTGAAGACATGGTTTTCCTGGATAACAAACTCACGCATTCAGAAAAAACAGCAGTTGTGGAATTAGTTGTAGTACTCAAGAATAATTTTATTTTATTCAATGGAGAATACTACCAGCAAATAAGTGGCGTAGCAATGGGTGCGGCATGCGCACCCACTTACGCTAACATTGTGTTAGCAGCATGGGAATCAAATTTTATTCTCAACTCTGTGTACAAACAATATTGGATGCTTTATAGGCGATTTTTGGACGATATTGTGATCTTCTGGACGGGAGGTGGTGAGAAATTTATGGAATTTTTTAATTATATTCAGAACACCACTATTTTTTTAAAATTTACATATACCATGTCCACTGATAGATTACAATATCTGGATGTGGAAGTATACAAGAACATGAATAATATGGATTTAGAAACTAAAGTTTTTAGAAAAAGTACTTTCTGTAATTCTTTTTTGCATTTTACCAGTGCACACCCCCCACATTGCAAAAAGAATATTGTCAAGGGACAATTTGTGAGGGGGTGTCGCATGACTAGCAGGAATGAAGATTTCCTTAAGGAATGTAATACTTTGGAGGGGATGTTTCTGGCTAGGGGCTACCCACCGGAGTTCATTTTCAACATTAGAAAGGAAGTGGAACAGAATAGATCAACAAAATTTAAGCCAATAAAGGGTACAGTGATGACTAACACTAACCCAGTGAACAATGTTGAATTTTTTGTTGATACCAATAAAAGTGGTGATAAAGGGGAGTCTCAATACAAATCGGCCTTGGTAATGGAGTTTAATTTATTTAATCTCAAAGTGAAAAAGATTTTTCAGAGGGAGTGGGACAATTTCATCTCGTTTTCTGATTTTTTGAACATCAAAAAAGACACCCCTAAAATAGTTTACAAAAATGGTAGAAGTATAAAAAAGTTGTTGGAATATAATAAACTGAACAATAGCAAAAAAACTCTCAATAAAGTGGGTTCACCCAACAAAAGGAATGGAACATACCAGTGTGGACACTGCAACCAGTGTCAATATGTTAGTAATAACACTGAGATATTCTTAACAGCTAGGGACTTTAACATTAATAGTATAGGATACTACAACTGTGAGTCCCGGGGAGTGGTATATTTGGCTATGTGTTCACAATGCAATTCATATTACGTAGGAAAGACAGAAAGAGCGTTGAAAAAGAGAATTTACGAACACATTTATGAGATATCCAGGAAAAAAGAAACAAATGCTCTATATAAGCACACACAAATATGCAAGGATTCCAAGTTTTCTTTTTTTGTGCTCGAGCAGGTCAAGAAGGAAACGAGAGGAGGTCTCTGGGAAGAATGGTTAGAATTTAAAGAACTATGGTGGCAAATATTATTAGAAGCAACAAGTATCCCAGGGCTAAATGAGCATGTCTCACTAACTTCTGTGTTAAAATTGAGAGCAGCTAGAATTTAGATAGTACTAGTAATAGCTCCCTAAGGACAGTAGATGGTGCTATTTAGACAAGGACATTCTTAGACTTACACAAATGAATGGATTTACCAACTAACAATATGAGTTTTATTTATTTATTTATTTATTGTAATGGTTTTAAATTACATTAATTATGAATATATGAACATTAACATAGATTAAATAGGGTTTAGTAAGAATGTAGTGAATATCAAATGTTTTTATCCAGTTTACAATCTGTTTGTAATGAGCCTTTTTTCTCTTTTTTTAATGAGGATATGATGCAATGATTTTTTATTGGTTGTTTTCTAATTACATTGGAGTATATAATGAGCAACTTTTTAACGATCTGTTTGTCTGATGAAGTGTTATGTATTTATGTGGACGAAAACGCATAGTGGTTACATAAAGCGTTTACGATTTTGGAGCTTTTTTTGGAGTCCTTCAATAAAGTGTTGCTTTCGGCAGTTGGAGGACTGTTTCCGTGTTTTGGAATTATTGGTTTTTCTCTTTCGAATTTGAGCGCCTTTTTTGTGGTTTGTGTTGGTTATGGCGCTCTTCCATGGATAACAGTTCATCCACATTGGGCCGTGAGGAGGTGGGACAGTCCCGCAAATTGATTGGACAGCTTACCGAGCTAATAGAGCTCCTTACTCCACTTTGCTCGGCGCTGATTGGCAGAAGACCTAGTGATGGTGACGTCATGTCCGAAGGGATGGATGGAGTCGGGCTTTCTAAACACAAGAGAAAAAGACATAATACTGAACACAGCCCTACACTGATGGAAGAAGCGGAACCGAATGGTAGCAACTTCAACCCTGCCAATACGCCTTTGGTATTACAAACATCGAATGAACGGCACAACAATAGCCAAGTACGGGCAATGGCCGTTGGTCGGAGTAATCAGGAGAACTGTTCAGGCTGCAATGCCCCAGGTACTGTTCCCACTGTTTCTAATATTGTTAATATACAGGAATGGCTTAAGAGCCCTCTGAATTTTAAATTTAATCAAGCAGAGGATGGTGCACCAGTGGATGGTGACTCCTATGCTCTGAAAATTGAAAAATTGACTGGACTTATGCATAAGTACAAAACATTGAATATTGAAAATTGTTACCTTACTGAATGTATAAAACAAAAAATTGTACCAAAGGGTCTGAGGGTTTGGAAGTACCCTAATAATGTTGAACCTGGTACATCATTTCATAAGGAGCTTATTAATGTTTTTAATGATTGTGGTCTTGATATACTGAGGCTCATTATAAAAGAGAACAACAGAATTTTGGAAGATCTGGAACAAGAAATTATGGTTTTAGATGGTTTTATTAAAAATGATATGCTTTTTGAAATTAGAAGTGAAAAGGATAGATATTTTAGCATAAGATCGGATATTGATGCTAAATGCACTTTATTGGAACAAAGAAAGATTAATAAATTAAAAAGGGACATCGAAGATTATCAAAACAATGTTAGTTACCCAAAGCCACCCTCTAGAAAATGGGAACATAATAACAGAATTAGGTACAACACGGGCAACGTCAAAAATAATTTGAGAACATCTTCTGGTGAGGAATATGATAGGGGGGATTATAATACTGAATTCCCACCCTTGATGAATGAGGTGCAACAATATGGTAGCAATAAACATTTTCAAAATTTTCAGCAGAGGGGAGGGAGAAGGGGGAGAGGGAGGTATTAGACAGGACTATATACACCCCTACCCCCACCCCTACAACTACCCCTACTCAGACTGTTATTCCTACTCAGATTAGGACCTCCACTTCTATGGTCGCAGTTCATCCGGCATTGGATGATGGGATTTTACAAACAGGAACAACTCATACACTTAGGAATTTTTCTATATATAACTTTAGTAGCATTTCTATTAATAAAATACATTTTGATGTTCTTAGTAAAGGCTTTAAATTCATTCCTAACACTAAAGGTGATCTGGTTCAAATCATAATAGACATGAAGTTATTTCTAAGGAAGGTTAATTTGCAAGTCACATTACCTCCTAGGACATGTGAGTTTGATTCTCAACATCCTATACTGACAAGAAAAAGTACATTTAACCCCCCCTACCATCCTCAAATAAAGAACTTGGATTCAATTTTAGAAAAGAAAATTAGAGAAGAATTTAAACATGATACTAAAGAATACAATATTACAGAAGATGAATCCAAGACTTTGAATGAATTAAGGTACAATAATCAAATAAGAATTATGAAGCCGGACAAGGGAGGAGGGGTGGGGATAATGGAGAATATTATTTACGAAGGTAAAATGAACAATATACTTGGTGACGATAGTAAATACAGAATAGTCTCCCTGAATGAGGTACAACTGGCATACCAGAAGATAGACACTATTCTTGACAATATGCTTTTGGAGGGTACCATTGATGTCAAGCTGCATCATTTTTTTTATGTACCTAAACCCAGGATACCTATTATTTTTGGTATACCGAAGGTACATAAGAATGTTTGTGATCCCCCATTAAGACCAATAGTAGCAGCTGACGGTTCTAAAACCCTTCCCTTGGCTAAATATGTGGACACAATGACTAAACATATTTGCAATACTAATAAACACATACTAAAAGATTCCTGGGATCTGTTGAGGAATATTACCTCTGATTTGTTAACTAATGATCTCATTTTTGTTACAATAGATGTCATTGATCTATTTACGTGTATACCCCATCATGAAGAGATGAGGTACTTTGAAGACATGGTTTTCCTGGATAACAAACTCACGCATTCAGAAAAAACAGCAGTTGTGGAATTAGTTGATGTAGTACTCAAGAATAATTTTATTTTATTCAATGGAGAATACTACCAGCAAATAAGTGGCGTAGCAATGGGTGTGGCATGCGCACCCACTTACGCTAACATTGTGTTAGCAGCATGGGAATCAAATTTTATTCTCAACTCTGTGTACAAACAATATTGGATGCTTTATAGGCGATTTTTGGACGATATTGTGATCTTCTGGACGGGAGGTGGTGAGAAATTTATGGAATTTTTTAATTATATTCAGAACACCACTAATTTTTTAAAATTTACATATACCATGTCCACTGATAGATTACAATATCTGGATGTGGAAGTATACAAGAACATGAATAATATGGATTTAGAAACTAAAGTTTTTAGAAAAAGTACTTTCTGTAATTCTTTTTTGCATTTTACCAGTGCACACCCCCCACATTTCAAAAAGAATATTGTCAAGGGACAATTTGTGAGGGGGTGTCGCATGACTAGCAGGAATGAAGATTTCCTTAAGGAATGTAATACTTTGGAGGGGATGTTTCTGGCTAGGGGCTACCCACTGGAGTTCATTTTCAACATTAGAAGGGAAGTGGAACAGAATAGATCAACAAAATTTAAGCCAATAAAGGGTACAGTGATGACTAACACTAACCCAGTGAACAATGTTGAATTTTTTGTTGATACCAATAAAAGTGGTGATAAAGGTGAGTCTCAATACAAATCGGCCTTCGTAATGGAGTTTAATTTATTTAATCTCAAAGTGAAAAAGATTTTTCAGAGGGAGTGGGACAATTTCATCTCGTTTTCTGATTTTTTGAACATCAAAAAAGACACCCCTAAAATAGTTTACAAAAATGGTAGAAGTATAAAAAAGTTGTTGGAATATAATAAACTGAACAATAGCAAAAAAACTCTCAATAAAGTGGGTTCACCCAACAAAAGGAATGGAACATACCAGTGTGGACAATGCAACCAGTGTCAATATGTTAGTAATAACACTGAGATATTCTTAACAGCTAGGGACTTTAACATTAATAGTATAGGATACTACAACTGTGAGTCCCAGGGAGTGGTATATTTGGCTATGTGTTCACAATGCAATTCATATTACGTAGGAAAGACAGAAAGAGCGTTGAAAAAGAGAATTTACGAACACATTTATGAGATATCCAGGAAAAAAGAAACAAATGCTCTATATAAGCACACACAAATATGCAAGGATTCCAAGTTTTCTTTTTTTGTGCTCGAGCAGGTCAAGAAGGAAACGAGAGGAGGTCTCTGGGAAGAATGGTTAGAATTTAAAGAACTATGGTGGCAAATATTATTAGAAGCAACAAGTATCCCAGGGCTAAATGAGCATGTCTCACTAGCTTCTGTGTTAAAATTGAGAGCAGCTAGAATTTAGATAGTACTAGTAATAGCTCCCTAAGGACAGTAGATGGTGCTATTTAGACAAGGACATTCTTAGACTTACACAAATGAATGGATTTACCAACTAACAATATGAGTTTTATTTATTTATTTATTGTAATGGTTTTAAATTACATTAATTATGAATATATGAACATTAACATAGATTAAATAGGGTTTAGAAAGAATGTAGTGAATATCAAATGTTTTTATCCAGTTTACAATCTGTTTGTAATGAGCCTTTTTTCTCTTTTTTTAATGAGGATATGATGCAATGATTTTTTATTGGTTGTTTTCTAATTACATTGGAGTATATAATGAGCAACTTTTTAACGATCTGTTTGTCTGATGAAGTGTTATGTATTTATGTGGACGAAAACGCATAGTGGTTACATAAAGCGTTTACGATTTTGGAGCTTTTTTCGGAGTCCTTCAATAAAGTGTTGCTTTCGGCAGTTGGAGGGACTGTTTCCGTGTTTTGGAATTAATGAACCAATAAGCCCAAGGCCTGTGGAGAAAACATCCCATTTCCAGATAATATGATATTATATATGATGATTCCGGCATCAATAATCAACAATAGCGGATAAAGGGATGAAATATGTATATAAGACCACAGTCAAAAAATAGAGGAACATACCAATGCTGCGCCCCGATGCGGAAAGTCCCAAAAAATAAGCTAAAAACTATTAAAGGCACTTACAAGCTTTCCCGGAAAAATCCCTAAAGAATATTTTGTTCAAAGAACAAAAAATATCTAAACCCTATCCACTGGGTCCAAATATCACAAACCTATTCATAAATGTAAAGAAATAACCTAACTATGAAGACCAGATGATACCCACAATATTGCAATGTTGCATCAATAATTTGTATAAGTGGGAAATGCAGACAGCATAAAACGTCACTCAGCTAAAGTACAGGCTCAAAAGCTGAAAATATAAGGAGAAATGAGACAGAAACCCAACCAAATGAATGTCCCTTACACCAATTTCTTGCTTGTAAACATACAATAAAACCTTAGTATATGACTGAAACCAAATGACGGTCATGTATAAATAGACATATATATATATATATATATATATATATATATATATATATATATATATATATATATATATATATATTATTTTGTCAATAATACAAAAAGATTAAATGTATAGCTAAGCATGACCAAGATTCTAAGTCATAATTATATCGGACCCATAAAATAGAATTTGTCAGGAAATCAAATAGGTGGACCCATGCACACAGGTGTACTCTAACAACAAAGCAGATATAAATCCAACTAGTCAGATGATGAAAAGTTATAAGTGAAATAATATGTGTCTTAAGAATAGCAAAACATGTTTAGAAACACAAGAACATTCAATGATTAAACAAAATAAAGAATGGAAGGATGTAAATTATAGTCAATCAATGCCCGTTCAAATCGGCCGCAACAACAGCCTGCAGTCGATGGGCCACACTCGTAGAATGTCCTTATCCACCCAGTCCATAGAAGAACAATGTTCCCCACACTTATCCCTTCCAGTACAAAATTCTGTGACAAGTTAAAAAACAAAAATGTTATCAGTAATAAGGAAGCAGGTCAATGAACATGTGATCAATGAATCCAATGATATACACATGCGACTAGTCTAAATCCAGCCAAATGGAAAATGAGGAGATATTAGATGTAATCCATCAGTGACAAATAGGGCCGCAATAATAAATTGCGTTCGTTACATCACACATGCTGAATCTTCTATTTAAGCATACAAAAAAAACCCTCAGTATGTTGGAAAAATCACCGCCCTTGTCCTAGCCCAATATGAAAGTCTTCTGTGAATAATGAATCTAATACCAAAATAAAGTAGGCCAATGGTAGAAATGTTCCTATAACAACTTGACACCAGTAGTTACATGCACGACCACCCCAAATATGAAAAGAGAAAGTTACCAAGAATCCAGTAATGGCATCTCCTACTTCAAGAAAGGAGTTGGATATAAAGTTAACTTGTAACAAAAATGGCACATAAAAATCCTGATGTAGTGAACCAAGCTGACTTGCTCCAGTCCAAAATACCCCTCAACCAGATAAATGCAAATGCTTCTTAGGAAGAAAAAATGTAGACTGATCGGCCCTTGGGTAATGACCAAAACGCCAAAAAATAAGGAAGGCATCAAAAAGTTAATGTTTGTAAATAAAATCCGACTCCTACGAAAAGCTGAAAAGCTCAATGGATAAAATAGTGTTGTATTCCACTTGGGTGACCAGGAAAACAAATAAACCTCAAAAGGTGCATCATGAGATCAGTGGGTGCCACAGGCCAACCGCAGAGAAAAGCAGGAAGACTGAATCAGAAACAAACCTCTGCAAGTACGGCAGCTGCACGGTCTCAGAACAAGTCAAAGCAAACCCAAAAATTAGAGATCAGCATACAGTGACACCAGATAAATCCTTTATTGTAGAAGTGCCCCAGGCAAAAAAGCAGGAACAGACCAGTTTCGGCTTCACAGTTACATAGCCTTTATCAGTGTTAATGTCTAATAAATAAGAAATGCTTTATATACATAATTTAAAGGACATGTGATCAATTAAAGATGCTCATTAAGCCCTGGTTTAAAGAGACCTCCCAGTTTAACAATCCATTTTTTCTCCATACTGTTTAGTAAATCATGCCATCCTAATTTATTGCTTCTGGGTCTCATGATTTTATCTATAATAGTAAAATTAAATATGGCATTTTGATGTGTCATTGTATGTTTATAAAGGGCGTTAGTTTCTTTATGATGTTTAATGTTTCTAAGATGTTCAGAAATTCTGAATTTAAGAGGTCTGGAAGTTTGCCCTATGTAGAATGCTGAACAATTGCAACTAGCTAAGTAAACCACCCAATCAGTAACACAATTAGCAAAAAATGAAATCTCATAGACATGAGGGGTATTTTTACTACTGAAGCTGTTGGTTTTTAAAACCCTAGGACAGTGTACACAAGGACCACAAGGGTGACAACCAATTAAGGGGTCACCTGACAAAGTAACTTGTGTATATTTCTTATGATGAAATTGACATGTTTATAGTGATTAAAAAAGGCAGCAAGATTTGTACCTTTCTTGAAGGAAAAGTGACATCTGTCACCCAAAATTTCACCAAGTCTAGAATCAGATGTCAAAATATTCCAATGGTGTTGCACAATATCCATAAGTACCTTGGTGTTGCGTCCGTATGTAGTAACTAATCTAAAAGCCCCCCCCACCCCTATTACATTTGGCTTTATAAAGAAGAAGATTGTCACACTCCATGTTATCTACATTGTGTTTCGTATGTAAAACATGGCCCATTTTATAACCTCTGTCCCTAAATCTAAGAACTTTTTCAGGATTATCTGACTAAGGGAATAACACCAAGAGGTTTACGAGTACGTACGCAACCATTAGTTAGTAACCCCGATGATATTTTATTGGAAACAGTGGGGTGAAGTACAACAGCAGATGTCTCTCACATTTGTTGAAATACTAGCTGAGCACCATAACAGGATTATATATAAGGAGATAGAATCCATCACTCTGTTATGTGATGTGGCCAAAAAATATGAAGGGCAACCCATATACAACATCAGCCTTAAGAACCTTGGTAAGGAGCTGATCACTCTAGAAATCCAACTCAAGGAAAGAAAGAAGAAGAAGTTCTTGAGGGATAAACATGTTCGATTTACACAAGTCAGTAGGACCCCCTTCAAAAGGAAATGCATTAAATCTATTTTAAAAAAGGGATCCACACACAGTACAGACACATCAGGTGATGAATCATCTTCTGGTTTAGAGACCGATTCAATGGGTGCCACCAGCTCCCCAGCAATGAAAAGGAGGAATTCCATTGCTTTAACGGATTTACACCTGGGGGGGGGCAGGAAACAATATGGAAACTTTGCTTCAAATGTTTGTACACAAGGAACAAATGTGAATGTAACTAATATTTCTACACATACCCTCACTGCCTCTGATGTGGAAATCTTGAATAAAGGATTATCATTCATTCCCGGTTTTTTCGTTCCTGAAGAAAATTTTGTTAATGATATATTATCTTTTTGCAGGAATTTAAATCTTAAATTATTTTTTCAGGACCAGACAAGCTCAGAGATCACTGATGAATTTAAATATCATGTGTTCATTCATGCCCCCTATGAATCATAATGTGTTCCTATTTTAAAATGCTATAATGAAGGATCTTCATTTCCAATTTAGGAACTACAGACCTTTGGCGAACAATATTTCTAAAACTTCTATGGATAACATTGTTAAGTTAGCCAATAACCACAAGTTGGTTATCATAGGGGCAGATAAGGGAGGGGCTTTAGTTGTACAAGATTGGAATCAGTACGTCAAGGAAGCCAACAGAGAGCTGTCTGATGCACGTTATTATACACATCTCAGTATGGATCCTACCCCCTTCTTTAAACAACAAATTGATGATTTCCTATCCTTAGCAGTGGAGGAGGGTATTATTAGTAATAACACCAAATCACATTTGACCATCATTAATCCATGTCCACAATAAATATATTTTCTGCCGAAGATACATAAAGATCTACACATTCCCCAGGTAGACCCATTGTCTCTGGCAGGAACTCACTCACGGAACCTCTGTCTCTCTTTCTTACCAAATACCTGCAACCACTTCTTAAATGTGTCAGAGCACATATTAGAGACACTATTGAAATCCTTCAGATTATTTCTGAGGTACAATTAGAACCTGATTGGTTGATGTGTATACTAGACATCACATCCCTATATACTAACATTCCACACTGGGCAGGGTTGGAAGCCTTAGACTATTGGTTAAACAAAACAGAAATGTACAAACCTGGTTTCAGTACATTGCTCCTCTGTCTCACTGAACATGTGCTCATGAAGAACATATTTTTCTGTTGGGACAAATGTTTCTTACAGATTAAGGGTAAAGCCATGGGAGCCTCTTTTGCCCCAATATATGCCGATTTATTTATGGCATATATTGAAGAACAGATTATTTAAATTAACTCCCATAACTTATATATAGATTAAATGGACATCTGGAGGAGATATCTGGATGATTGCTGGTTGGTGTGGAGAGCGGATGTGGATTACCTATAGGAATTCACTGCATACTTAAATGAGAACAAATGGGGAATTGAATTTACTGTCAACTATGATAAGAACAAAATAATTTTTTTGGATGTGTTGGTCCCTAGAGCATCTGACCACACATTGACCACTGAAGTTCATGGGAAATTCCCCGAATATAATTCACTTCTCCATGTCTCCAGTTTTCATCCACCCCACATCTGTCAGAACATCCCCAAATCTCAATTTATGAGGATGAAAAACATCTGTTCCGATGGAAATACTTATGAACACTTAAGGGATGATTTGGTTCTTAGATTAGATACTACATACGGATGCAACACCAAAGAACTAATGGATATTGTGCTACATCATTGGAATATTTTGACATCTGACTCCAGACTTGGTGAACTTTTGGGTGACAGATGTCACTTTTCATTCAAGAAAGGTAAACATCTTGCTGCCTTTTTTAATCACTATAAATATGGTCAACTTCATCATAAGAAATATACACAAGTTACTTTGTCAGGTGACCCCTTAATTGGTTGTCACCCTCGTGGTCATTGTGCTCACTGTCCTAGGGTTTTAAAAACTAACAGCTTCAGTAGTAAAAATACCCCTCATGTCTATAAGATTTCAGTTTTTGCTAATTGTGTTGCTAATTGGGTGGTTTACTTAGCTAGTTGCAATTGTTCAGCATTCTACATAAGGCAAACTTCCAGACCTCTTAAATTCAGAATTTCTGAACATCTTAGCGACATTAAACATCATAAAGAAACTAACACCCTTTATAAACATACGACACATCAAAATGTCACATTAAATTGTACTATTATAGATAAAATCATGAGACCCAGAAGCAACAAATTAGGATGGCATGATTTAGTAAACAGTATGGAGAAAAAATGAATTGTTAAACTGGGAGGTCTCTTTAAACCAGGGCTTAATGAGCATCTTTAATTGATCACATGTCCTTTAAATTATGTATATAAAGCATTTCTTATTTATTAGACATTAACACTGATGAAAGCTATGTAACTGTGAAGCCAAAACTGGTCTGTTCCTGCTTTTTTGCCTAGGACACTTCTACAATAAAAAATTTATCTGGTGCCACTATATGCTGGTCTCTCATTTTTGGGTTCATGTATCACTACTGACATATTATTCAGTGTATATGATTAACTTTAATGACATCCCTCTATGTACTTTCATTACATTACCTTGGGGTGTAACAATACTGTATGAGATACTTGTGTATACATGGGTGATTTCACATGTTTTATGCACTCACACTTACATTTTGAACCAGCTACACTACCCTCATTAACAAATATCAATTACTACATAATTTAAAACAAAAAAGCTCATTTTAACAATGCTTTCCCATGTAAAAATAAAGTGCCTGCCTTGACACTCAAACCATGAGCACCTGCATGCAAAGTCAGGACTCTAACCACTGCTCTAGCTCATCACTAAGGTTTTAGCTGTATATTTTTATTTATCTCCAATGAGAGTTTAAGCAATGCTGAGCAGAGGGCCATAACGTGCACACCCACTCAGCTATGCTTAAACATACCTCAGAATGAAAAAAAAAGGAATTTCATAAAATCAATTTAATGACATGTATCAATACTCCTTGTAAGTCACAGTAAGGGGAATTGTAAGTGGACAAATAGGGATAGATTTTAAATATTGTTCTTTGAAAGTTGATAGAATAACAGGTTTGGCATTAGCATGACTTTAATGGAAGATCTGGAGTCTTCAACTTAAATGTTTGTCATTATTTAATGGCTCCAATCCTCTGCCATTTGCCAGGTGGGACAGATATTTGGAGGAGTACACAAAAAACATGAGGCAGCATAACTCACAACTGTATAGATTTTTGCAGAATATCCAGCTTATTGCCTCATATTTTTGGTCCATTTTTCATATGACTGTGGTTTTCTAGCAAATCATTGGCAAATCACTTAGGGTTTGAGTCAGAACATAATGAAAGACATTTGAGTTTCAGACTTCATACCCTTCAGAAAAAAACTGTGCTAATGCAACACCTGTTATTCTATCAACTTTTCAAGTTTGTATGAGCAATATTTAAAAACTGTCCCTATTTTTGGGCCTTTGCCCCCCCCCCATTATTTATGGATTTGTACAGATTTCTTGCTCTAGGAGGTTGAGAGGTATATGAGGCAGGCATCTGGGCATTGCACCCTGCATTGCTTCCTACTGGGATAGATGCTTTCTGTGCCAGTGGACACTGAAAACACTTGCAAAGTGCTGTACGACACTTTGACAATGCAGGGGGTGTGTGACAGTACTTGTCACATACCCCCTGCATTTATTTTGGTCTAGATCATAACATCGAAGTTGCAAAACTTTGAATGCTATGATATCAAACCCAAAATCTCAAAAACTGACAACAGGGAAGCCGCGGAACATCGAATTCTTTCCCAGGGAAAGAATTCAGTGGGCCATTTACACGGCTTCGCTATTTCCTCCAATGTGGTGTAATCTCAGAGTTGGTATATTTAAGTAGGGGGGTGTGGGGGGTGAATCCCCCACATTAGAAATGGTGTGCAGTGTTTGTTTGTTCCGTGTTTTGGTCTGGAACAGCGATTTTTTTCCCAGGGAAAAAATTGCTGTTCTCAGCTTTCGGAGTTTTACGCTTTCGGGGTTTGAAGTTCGATGTTATGGTGTTTACTGTTATTGTGTTTCAATCATGTGATATAAACCCCATTTATTTCAGGATCTCCTAGCTATTTCAGTGTCCGTGGACACTGTTTTGCTATTTTATTTTCTTTCAGTGTACTTTCTGAATGCAGGGGGTTTGTTAGATTTGCGTGCACTACTAAAACATGCCTCCTGCACTCAGTAGTGTTCATGTCTGCTTAACCTTATCAGTAGCATGCCTTCATGAATATGCAAGGCGGGCTGCTGTTAAAACTAAGCGGAAATGGACACAGTTCACTCCGTGCAGGAATAGCACTATTCCTGCATGGAGTTTATTGAATCCTGGGGAGAGATTAGTCCAAAATACTGCTCTAACTATACTGTCTATGGAATAAAATAAACCCACCAGTGAGATTCGATCACAGCTAGTTCAGACTAAGGTATATAAGTTAAACTGCTAGCATGCTATATGAATCTGATATGTATTCAGTTCAGGTGGTATTTCTGCTGGATACCAGATGTTCTTACAAGTTCACAGGGCAGATAATAAATAGATAACAAGTGATATTAAAATCAATACAAACTAAAATAGATCGCAAATAAAATTAAGGTAATTCTTTAAAAATTCCCTGTAGATTATAATAGCAAAGGGGAAATTAATTTAGCAGTAGAAACTAAGCAAAAGGAGTCCATTGGTCACAAGAATGTTTACAACATTGTCATGAAAATAGACCACAATGGCCATAGATATTCTATGATTGTGGTGACACAGTGAGTTGCAATGTATGTATTAAGAGTGGATTCACTGTTTACTAATGACCTGAAGTGGAATCTGAAAGCATGTTAACAAGGCTGTCAATCATCAACACAACATATTGATCTTTATAAACTACAGACTAAATGAAAACAGTAAAGAATACAAATTATCTCTGCAGGTAATTAATGTGGGCATGCATGAACTCTAAAATACCAGTATGATTCAAATGCATACCTGAAGCACTACAAAACAGCAACAGACTTTATGGGCTGTCTAAGACACCAAAGAAGTCAAATACACCTGGAAGCAAATGCCTCCACTAATATACAAAGATGGCATAAAGTAAGGAAAAAATAAAAGACGACTATCTCAAACAGGTATTGGTTACCACTGAAAAGTCAAGCTATGGAATGTCAAACAATAAAAACCCAAGCATCAGAAATGCTACAAAGAGGGGGGCGTGGCCAAGGATGAACACAGGATAGCAGCAGATTTCTTCAGCTCCACCAATTT
>NC_056728.1:735969379-736049379 GCF_019279795.1 Protopterus annectens
TTAGACTCTTATAAACATAATAATAAAGAAAATATTATGGACAAGAAAGTTATTGAAGAAATAAACAAACTAAATGAGAAATACAAAGAAATTTTAACTCATAAAGTTAAAATAACTTTAGAGAAATACAAGTTTTTGTCTTATTTAATAAGCCCCAAATACTTACATAGACTTAAAAATAAAACAAAAAGGTTGAATAAAAAAAAACATATCAAAGAAATCTTTTCTCTAAGGAAAAAGAAGAATGTTTCTAGTATACCAGAAATACTAGATGAATTTAGAAATCACTTTCACAAAATTAACCATAATAATATTAACATGGAACCTAAAGATAAAATAAAGGAGTTTATAACCACAAATATGAATAAAAAGCTTAATAAACAACAGATTAAACTATTTGGACAAGAGTATTTCATATATAGAAGTTATTACACAAATAAATAAGCTTAAATCAAACAAAGCACCGGGTAATGATGGTATTATACCAGAGATATATAAAATCCTTTCTAAAAATACATATTCATTAATACATAAGGTTTTTATTTTGGCCCAAACTGAGTTAATAACCCCCCCATCTTGGCAATATACATTTATTTCGCCAATTTTAAAACCTAATAAAGATCCAACTAGATGTTCTTCATATCGGCCCATCTCATTACTTGATGTTGATTATAAAATGTTTATGAATATCTTTGCTGATAGATTGAAGACAATCATTCCTGGCATTATAGATATAGATCAGACAGGCTTCATTGTAAATAGAAATACTTTTGATAATATAAGAAGAACTTTAACATTAATAGATTTTGCAAATAGGAAAAAGAAAGATTTAACACTTATTAGTCTTGATATAAGTTCAGCATTTGATTCAGTAAGTTGGGACTATCTATTTACCTTAATGAAGTGCACAAACTTCTCGGATGCATTTGTAAATCTAATTGAACATTTATACAAAGGAACGTTGGCTTATATTAAGGTAGGAACATATGTTTCACAAAAAATACCCATTCTTAAAGGTACAAAACAAGGATGTCCACTTTCTCCACTATTATTCACTTTAGTAATGGAGCCTTGGGTTAATTTGATCAGAAACAGTACTGACATAGAGGGTTTTGAAATAGATGAAAATACAACATCCAAAATTTAACTTTTTGCAGATGATGTTCTAATTACATCAGCAGGATCTAATTCTTCTATACAGTCTCTATTTGATAACATGATGAATTTTAAAAGTATTTCTGGTTTAATATTCAATGAAGAAAAAACTAAAATACTACCTATATATACACAAAAAAATATTCTCATTAGTGATTTTACTAAATATGTACCCAATTCAGGTCAGATATCTTATTTAGGTATAATATTATCTAAAGATATTAAACCTATTATATATAATAATTATAATACCTGTTTTCTTAATATACAAAATCTTTTTAATACCTGGAATAATATGTTTTTTACTATGGAGGAGAGACTTACAATTATTAAAATGATAATATTCCCCAAGATTTTATACTTAATACAATCAATAATACTTCCACCTACAAAAATAATTATCAAGAAACTGAACACACTAATGTTAAATTTCTTATGGGCACCTAATAGACCTAGGATTGCATTAAAGAAACATACTAATAGCTGGTCTCAAGGGGGTATTTTTTTTCCAGACTTTAATTTATATACTATCTCTTCTATTGTAAAAGTTATTACTTTATTAATAGATCAGTCATATGTCACAAAATGGAAAGATTATTGGGAGCTAATTAGTATACACTTCATGAAAATCTCCTTAACACATAAAATATGATTGTAAATAACTCCATGTTATGGTTACTAAAGGAATTTTGTACTTCACCTATTACACCTAAACATATGGTTTGTTACCCATTAAATATTATTATTAGTTATCGTAACTTTATATTCATGCACCCTAAGTATAGGGAATGGAATTTTATTGTATTTCCTATAATGTATACTCAGGGTATGCTTTTGTCATCTACTTCTGAAGGAACTCATTTTTACAGTGTAGATTCATACTGGAATTATTTCACTTCTATTAATGGGGACCCACCAAATCAACAAGATAAACAATATATATTGGAATCTGCTTATAGAACTACGTCTTCCATTGTCTGGAGACTTTACACATGGAAATTTTTACATAGATCTTTTTATACACCTTTGATGATGAATAAAATAAATAATAAAGATAATCTATGTAAGAGATGTAATGTAGAAATTAATGCTGACTGGGCTCATATGTTTTATGACTGTATAAAATTGAAAGAATACTGGAAGTCAATTAATGAATTTTTGCAGGCTTTTTACAGATAATTTCATTATTTCTAAATCTCTTATATTATTCAACACACCTGTACCTCAAAGTGTTAAAAGGTTAAGCTTCCCTTGTTATGGTCTATTCTAGCAGTGGCTAGGAAAATAATAACTAGAAATTGGATTTCAGATACACCTCCTTCGTTCAATGAATTTAAAAATGTTATGAATATAGTGTGCCATATGGAAATAAACACAATTAGGACTAGAACAAACAGAAAAACATCTTATTTTATTGTATGGGATAATTTACAAAATTTGTTAAAAAAATTTTAATTTCAATAGCATGGTATTTTAGTTTAATTAATTTATCTGATTGTAGTGGATGTCTTTGTAAATACTTTAGTTGTTTTGTTGAATATTATAATAATACCTATTTTTAATTACTTGTATAAAATTGTTATGATATTTCTCTTATATGTTAAAACAATAAACCTGTTTTGAAAAAAAAAAGAAATGCTACAAAGATAATGCCCCAGAGCAGGGTAAAAAAAATAATTTCAATTGTTTTTCATGAAGCAACCCCCTGCAAGCACTATGGGGGAGAAATGCAAGCCGCACACAGCACCCCGAAGCTTAAATTTTATTTATATATATATATATATATATATATATATATATATATATATATATATGATCTACTTTACAAGCTCAAAGTTTTGAAACTTCGAAATTGTAATAAAAAAAAAAAAAATATTTTTACATTTTTGCAGAGGGACAAGTCCCTCACATCCCCTCTTAAAATGCCAATGCCGAGATTGCACTGTAATGAAGAAAACTGTAAATTTCCTGTTCCATGCTATATGACAATCTCCATTCCGAACAAAGTTCAAAACTTTGATCTTATGGTCTCAACCATTTGCAGTTCAAAGTTTTGAAACTTTGAGCTTGTGAAGGGAATCCACATATTTATATATATATATATATATATATATATATATATATATGTGTGTGTGTGTGTGTGTGTGTGTATAGGTTTACTTCATAACACTGAAATTTTGTAACACTGAGTTTCATAACATTGAGAACAAAACATCTAAAATCCCAAAACACTGAAAACCAAAACATTGAAAACTCAAGACATTGAAAGTGTGCTTCATAACATTGAAAACTACAGTGCATATGTAAATAACATCCTGTCCACCTATAACAACACCTAAAAAACACACTTTCCACTACGTTTCAGCAGCGGGGTAAGCCCACCTGCACCCCTCACACACCCCGTAAATTAAATATACCAGCTCCAAGATTGTACTACAGCAGGAAAAAAGTTAATTTCCTAACGTCACTGTACCACCATACACTAAGGTTGGGAAATTAACTTTTTTCCACTGTAGTACGATGGAGTTGGTATATTTAATTTACGGGGCTGTGGAGGGCAGAGCCCCCCACATGGGGGGAGCAAGGGACCTTGCCCCCCTGCAGAAATGTAATAGAAAGTGTGTTTGTTAGTTAGGTGTTGCTGTAGGTGGAGGAGATCTCATTTACTTGTGCAATGTAGTTTTCAATGTTATGAAGCACACTTTCAATGTTCTGAGATTTCAATGTTTTGGGTTTTCAAATCATTGTTTTGACTTTTCAGTGTTATGGTCTCAATGTTATGAAATTCAGCATTATGAAATTTCAAAATTATGAAGCAGACCGATACACACACACACACACACACACACACAGATATATATATATATATATATATATATATGGGTTCACTACATATGACCAAAAGTTCATTTGACCGAAGCCCATATGACTGAGACCATATTACCGAAAGTTAATTTCACCGAAAGCCCATATGACTGAAAACTCATTTGACTAAAAAACAGCACTGGCAGGTATATGCCAAGTTTCCCACTGCAGTGCGACCCTGGAGTGAGAATATAAAGTTGGGGGGGTGGGGGGCACAGCCCCCCACATTGGGGGGTGTGGGACATAGCCTCGCCACATTTTGCAACGTCTGTACTGATGTTATATGTTTTAATGTATTTATAATGGATACACATATATAATAGTGCATAAACTGCAATTATGTGGGGGCTACGCCCCCTACACCCCCCCCAATGGTGGTGTTGTGTCCCCCACACCCCCCTAACTTTATATTCTCACTCCAGGGTCACACTACAGTGGGGAACTGGGCATATACCTACCAGTGCTGTTTTTACAGTTTACTGTACTGATTAACTAAAGAAAACTATTTTATTTGTTCACTTTTAAAGAGTTTGTAGCAGATCATATGTTTATTAATTATCTGATAAGAGGGTATTCCTTGATAAATGGTGACAAGCTGCTGGCATCCAATTCTAATTGACCAAACTACTGCAGGACATGCAGTCATTTGCATTTGTAAGTGTCTGGCATACTTACAAGAGTAAAGCAGTACGCGCATATATGTGTGTGTGTGTGTGTGTGTGTGTGTGTGTGTGTGTGTGTGTGTGTGTGTGTGTGTGTGTGTGTGTGTGTGTGTGTGTGTGTGTGTGTGTGTGTGTGTGTGTGTGTGTGTGTGTGTGTGTGTGTGTGTGTGTGTGTGTGTGTGTGTGTGTGTGTGTGTGTGTGTGTGTGTGTGTGTGTGTGTGTGTGTGTGTGTGTGTGTGTGTATGTGTGTGTGTGTGTATATATCTGTGTGAGAGAAACAGTATGCTACTCAAGTACAGTTACTCTGTAAAAGTGAACACTGTAAGCTGTTCCTGAAATGAAAATTAATATGCGTGTGCATGAGTGCATGTTTGTGTGCACGTGTGTGTGTGTGCGAGCGTGTGCACATGTATGTGTGTGTTCGTGGGTGGGTGTGTGTGTGTGTGTGTGTGTGCGCGTGTGCGTGTGTGTGTGTGCGTGTGTGTGTGTGTGCCTGCCATCACGTCTTTTTGCATGCACTGTATTGGTTTATATGTCTTTTTGATGGCAAATACACCATTTTCTGGGTTTTCCAAAATTAGTAATAATTATTTCCTTGACCTACATGGGTACAATATTTTAGATGTAGTCTTTTTAATAACACACCTGTTTACATTTGTATGCAATAATGTGTTACAGTATATACTGTAAATTCATTTTGTCTTTGGAAGCTATGCCATTTCCATAAATGGGAGTTCAAGCAACATATTGTAACATCTTCTGATAGATCTCAGGTGTGATGGAAAATATGGGGTTCCATTAACTCTGTTGTTCCATACACCATTAGTTTCCGGTGTTATCTCTAGCATGTAAAATATGTATACCACACTTGTACAAAAAAAGAAAACAACTGCAATATTATTCTGAGTGTGTACAGGATGGAGTATTATACAGCATTCTGATTCTTCTATCTCCATCTACCACAAAAGCCTGTAGATGAACTGTGCCTATACAGAGAAGAGTGCTTCTTTATTCTATGAATTCATAAACCATAATACTCTGAAAATGTCTGATAAATTTGATACTCTGTAGCTCAACATATCTTAGGTCAAACATTATTTGATAGGTGAAGTGCACATTTGAGGATCAGTCTTAATATGTTGGAGAGGTACATTTTAAATGGAAGAAAACAAAGTGAGGTGAGTTCCGAGATAGGCTCAGAAAACAAATCACTCATTTTATTGTTAGTATCATATGTAGTCCAGAAGGAAAACCTAAATGTTTGCTTGGTTAGGCTGGTTGAATTGCTTACATTTTTTCTTTCTTTTACCTTACACACTATTGCAAAGGAGTTGGATTAAAGCAATGGGAGTTTTGTAAAAAAATTGAATCCTGGATACTATGATAGTACACTGTAATACACATATCAAAAATATTTGCAGGGAGCCCTGTCAGCATGTATTTTGTATGTAGAAGGAAAATAAAGACTTCAGAGAAAATAAGCAAAATACAGGAAGGGCATATAGACTCCATACAATGAAGTACCCTAGACAAGAACCGAACCACAGAAGTAAGAACTCTGAAGCAGCAGTATTAACCAATGCAACACTGTCACCAGCCACTTCCTAACCTGATATCGTTTAATGTCTGTTTGGAACACAGTGGGACAAAGAGTAATGAGTAAGTACCATGATAACTTACCTTTTGACTCAAGTCAGAAAACATGCAAGATAATGAGAACAACTCAAGACAGGGGTTTGATTCTAGCAGTACTCATGTCCTGTTTATTATCTGGCCTGGGAACTTGTAAGAACATCAGCTATCTCGCAGAAATCCTACCTGAACTGAATAGGTGTGAGATTTGTGTAGTACTATAGCATACTAGCAGCTTAACTTGTATACCAATGTCTGAACTGGCCGTGCTCTAATCTCACTGCTGTCTTTACACGTGTGTATTTTGGGGTGGTGCAGTTTGCACCCATCTTCCACTATTTTTCAGTTCTGTGGTTTAAAATTACAGTACAGCACTGGTGCAATATTTTAATATGCCTGTATTTTGAAGAGTAACAATTGAGAAATGATAAATTAACAAGTAACTGCAATTTTTAGAATGCCTCTAAACTATCTCCAGTTTTCAAGTAAGTCCTTAGTTGGGAGTCAGACTTTGCTGTCTCTTCCTAAAACATTTGTCGGTGTGACAGAATGATGATTGCTGCATGCAGATAGTGCCAGACTTTACATTAAAAAATGCTTTGCTTTTCAGAAAATATATTATTGCAAATCATATTATATCATTTTTCTATTTGACTGATACCAATATTTAAAAAATGTCATTGATTTAGGACCTTTACCCCTAATTATTTTTTGCATTTATCCTTAATTCTTAATTAGAGAATGGGCAATCCGTAGATCGCCTCCTGAATAGAGAATGAACATTCTTCAGCAGGGTGTTAATATACAAGTAATGTCCTCTGAAAAACAAGTCTGCCCCTTCACAGCAGCATATCAAGCTATTGTGGAGCTTAGATAGAAAACCCTAATGGCCACCATTATTTTGCACTCGCTAATCAGTTCTTCTGCTGTTTAGTGAATGTAAAATGTAAAAAAAAAAAAAAAATAATTAATATTAATTGTCCCTGCTTTTGGACATTTCTCCCCATTATTTATGGTTTTGCTAGATTTCTTCTGTTAAGAGGTTTTAGCTCAACATTTCTGGATAGCATAAAATAAATGGGGGACAAATTATACTGTTATAAAATCACAGCATTACTTTTCTAAAGCAGAGGTGTGTGTGTGTGTGTGTGTGTGTGTGTGTGTGTGTGTGTGTGTGTGTGTGTGTGCGTGTGCGTGTGCATGTGCGTGTGCGTGTGTGTGTGTGTGTGTGTGTGTGTGTGTGTGCCTGCATGAGAAAGATCGACCACTGGCAGCAGCAGTAAAGAGGTCTTATACTTCTCAACCTTTCATCTGAAGAAACCTGGATATATAAAACAAAGGAGGAACAAAGGCTCAAAAATAGCAACAGATTTTAATTAATATTTTTATAAAAGTTGCTTAAATCACAATATTTATGTTAGAATGAATTTTCTAAACAAAATAAAAGTCTGAAACTCAAAGATATGTCATTATTTAGTGACATCAGTCTCTAATAACTGGCAACAAACCAGACGTTTTAGGAGTAAGGAACTAAAAAAAATAAATACCTGGTTATTTTTTAAAGTGTTATATTTTGGGTGTCAAATGCTTTCTCCAATGCCATTAACATGTATTACACCAAGTTTGAAACATTAGGAGGAGGAACTATTTTACACCAAAAATATATAAAAGAAATAATATAGTACTAAAAAAAATAAGTAAGCAAACACAACAATTTTACAGAGTCCATTTTCTAAGTGCAATAATACCCTCCAAGGTGTGTGTTACTTTATAAATAAAACCCTTCCAGGGGTCTGGAGGCCCAACACCCCTAGGCAGGTGTTAAATACATGGTAATACACACACTGTCAGGCATTATTGCCTATGCAACAGGCTGAGAGTTAGGTCTGAAAGTGTATTCAAATGTGATGCAAATTAGTTGCGCTTAATATATAAAAGCCTCTTGTCCCGGCCCCCCTTTGAACAAACCACTCTGGACACACAAAGCCATTTGACAACCTATATTATATATTATCATACAGGAAACTTCAAACATATAAACAATATCAAATGCCATCAACCACAATGATCCTCAGCAGCATAACCACTCACCCTACTCGAACGCCTCACCCGCTCACCCTAAAACTTCCTCCACCGGGGCAGCGTGCCTGCTCACCCCCCACACACACCAATAATAGACAGCGTACCTGCTCACCTTCCACCACACAAAACCATTGGCCAAATCAAACCACATCCTTGGAGGAGGAACAGAAGAGTACAATCCTGTCCCTCTTCTCCACCTATCCACTCAAACCAACCAAATCTTCCTCCAGCAAAAAAGGGAGGGTGGGAGAGACTAACTCACACCAAATGTAACTACTTCCTTTAGCTCCCTACACTTAAACCCATCCTGAGTCCCACCCTTCCTTACCTCACTTCCTTAACTACTCCCATCCCCTTTCCGTAACTACATTGCCATGCCTTTAGTGATTAGCCAATCCCTAGCCTAGCTCTTCCCACCCCCCAACCCCTCCCTCCACTTACTCGTGGGTCCAGGACAACTTTGTTTGTGCCAAACTACATTTGTCCCGGCCCCCCTTTGAAAAAAACACTCTGAACACACAAAGCCATTTGACAACCTATATTATATATTATCATACATAAAACTTCAAACATATAAACAATATCAAATGCCATCAACTACAATGATCCTCAGGGCAGCATAACCACTCACCCTGCTCGAATGCCTCAGGGCAGTGCACCTGCTCACCCTAAAACTTCCTTCACCGGGGCAGCATGCCTGCTCACCTCCCCCCACAAATAATAGGCAGCATACCTGCTCACCTTCCACCACAAAAAAATATTGGCCAAATCAAACCACATCCTTAGAGGGGGAACAGAAGAGGATAATCCTGTCCCTCTTCTCTGCCACCAGCCTGATCCCAGGCTGTTCCCCCTCCTAAACCTTAACCTGCAGCATCCCTTATAAAAAAAGTTGAGATGCAAATTAAACAAATCCAAACCAATTTCATTCAGATGAACTCCAGCTGTATGATACCAACCTATCTCTCCTTGCCCAAATTCCCCATGTTGAATGATATGCATCCCCAATTTTCTTAACTGACCCTCCAAAGTATGGTTAACAAACAAACCTCCTGGCTCTTTCAATAGCTTTATAACTGCATGCCTTCCTCCAAAACAATCAAGGAATCAACTCCGAACACACAATTACCATACTCGGGTACCTATCCTGTAGTCTCCACAAATCCTGTAAAATAGGGTCCGCTAAACACTTCTTAGTCAAAATACCCAAATCATTACCTCCCAAATGAATTATTAATATATGAGGACATCCTATCCGTGATTTAGCCTTCTGAAATTCAAATATTAACCTATCCCAATGCATACCCCTGACCCCTTGCCAAAACACAGAACATCCTAAATAAGATAAACACATATTACTTCCATCCTCCCTGATTAAGGCATGCTTCTCAGCCCAGTAGATATATGAATGGCCCAAAATGAGTATACGCTTCTGTGACGGATCCACACAGTTTACCTGATTTTTGATGCCCTAAGCCATTGAACTGCTGTGTGTTTGTAGGTGTGCTTAATGTTAGATTGATATGCTGTTAATTGAATAAATACATGATATGCTGCTTAATGTTATATACATACATGAAATCTAAAAGAATTATGCTTTAAAGGCAAGCCTTGCATACTGATGCTGGTATAACTGAACTTTAGTTAACCTTTGGAGTTGTTTGCCAGTTTAAAAGTTGTTTACCAGACAGAGGGGGATTTCAAAGAGGAACTATACCACAGGTGTGTGGGCAAACGGCTTTCTAAAAGGAGGAAGTAATGTATAAAACTAGACATTACGGGGCTTGTTGACAACTCAGGAAATGATTTGTAATGTTTTAAAACAGTTCATTAGCTCATGAATAAACTGGTGATCTAAATATCATCAGCTGAATGATTACCTAATGGCCTAGGTGTAATCAATTGAACCTATTGACCCTATGGCATGCTCAAACCTATAAAAGGCTCAGAGGTTGGTAATAGATTGGAACTCATCATCATCCGGATCTGATTGAAGCAAGAGCCTGAACTGAGCATACAGCATTGCCTGCCAGTGTCGGCCCTATCTTGACTGAACAGATAGCTGTACTGAATAGGTTTGGAGTCCCCCTATCAGTGGCAAAGATGATTTTCTTTTTGCATATGCTTGTAAATACATGATTTAACAGTTTACATGATTTAACAGTTTTTATAATTGTTAATGTGATAGGTCATAGGTTAGGTTTTGCATATTAATGTGATAGGTTTTTTTTGCATATTGACTAGTCAATTGCTTTTTTGTTACAAACCTTAATTGTTAAAAGCTAAAAATAAAATTGCTAAAGTTTGAGCCTTGGTCTATTGTGTCATCTCTAATACTGTATTAACCACAGAATTTCGTAACCTGACCAGAACAGCTGGCGTAGTCGGCAGGATCTGTGGTTTGCAGTAGATATGTCACAACAGCCAATGTTTTTTCCATTTAAGCACCTAGGTGTAGGGTTAAATAAGAAACAATCTGTAGATGCCAAAAGTAAGGGAGGGGCAAATGTTGAATTTCCAGCATTGTTTGGGAAATGGGACCCCCTTGCTAAGGCATTGAGTCAGGTTTCACCTCCACCTTCCCCTAAGTCCTCACCAGTAAACCCAGTAGACCCTGAGGAGCTGGCAAAGGCCTTATCAGGTTTAAAATTGGAGGATAAGGGAAAGAAGGTGAAAGAGGGAGTGGGAGCAGCTGGATGGTTGTTCTTTGAAGCAATACAGGAGTCCCTCTTGGCTTGGTTTCTTTGGGTCTGGGATACAGGGGGAGAGGCGGTGTCACTGAGTGATAAAGAAATGCACCAGTGTGCCTGTTTAGTATTTCACCCCCGGCTGAAGCAGATAGTGAACAATTGTGACCATAAAGATCCCCATATCAATACATTGGTGGTATGGTTAGCCTCAGCCTTTCGGGCCACTTGGCCGGATGCTACAGCAGTAGCAGAGGAGTGCAAATCCTGGAAAACGGTAGCTGAAGCAATCCAACAGCTAAGGGAAATGGCCATGTTAGCAACTATTTACTCATTAGAAATGATAAATGGGGAGTTGCATATTCCAAAAGGGCCAGACGGACAAATCTTTACTGGTAATATGAGGAATAAGTTAATTAAAAATGCCCCACAATGGTGGAAAGGGCAGCTTATGGCTGCCTTGGCAGGGTGTATTGGCCAACCGATATGGGATGTAATGTCTACTTTAATCCAGCTGGCAGAGCTGGTAGAAGAGAAAGAGCAGAGGAAGGCCAGAAAGGCAAATACAGACAAGTTAAAAAGCACGGGTAGTGAAAAAGTAACAAGGAGACAGATGTTTCTAGATTTGTTAAGATGGGGGGTAGAAGCTGCAGAAATAGATGGAATAACTACAGAAGAAATATACAAAAAATGGAAACAGAAGCAGAAAGGAAGAGAATCAGATCTTTCAGGAAAACAAACCCCTGCAAAAAGCCCAAACAGAAGTACCACTGAACGGAAGAAAGGGTGGAATCAGTTGTATCCTGACATCCCCACTGATGAGGAGCTAGCACAATGGCAGAGGGGAGAGTTTACTGATGAAAGAGATTGGGGAGAGAAGGGGTGGAAAACCCCAATGCAAAAATGGAAGCAAATTGACTAGAAGGCGGGTCCCCAGTAGCTAGAGGCACAGTTAGAGCCATTACACCTGGGGACCGACGCCCCTACGTGCCTCTTACCATTTTTTGGAGGGGAGGACCACAACACGTAATGGCTTTAGTAGATACTGGATCAGAAATAACTATTTTTGCAGGCAACCCCCGTAAATTCCGTGGACAGTCTGTGGAGATTGATGGATATGGGGGGGCAAAGACGATAGGTGTCAAAACCAAAGTAAGAATAGCCTTTGGGGATGGTATTCCTAGTGCCATTGTAGCAGTGATAGCTCCTGTACCAGAACACATTTTAGGAATAGATGTTCTAAAGGGTAGGACCTTAGAAACTACAGTAGGGCCATTTAGATTTGGAGTACGGCACTGTTCAGTCAATGCAGTCAAGGCTGTTGTTCGAGGTGATGCCAAGTGGGAACCTTTGCATATTCCCACACCAAAAGTGGTGACCAACATCAAACAATATCGTGTTCCAGGGGGCCATTCAGAAATTACTGAAACAATCCAGGAATTACTTCGTGTTGGCATACTCGAACCAACTGTGAGCCCATTTAATAGCCCGGTGTGGCCTGTCAAAACCTGATGGTTCCTGGCGATGACGGTAGATTATCGGGCTTGAATAAGGTGGCTCCACCTTTAACTGCAGCAGTGCCGGACATTGTTACCATTGTAGAGAGACTTTCTTCTTCTGCTGGGCCGTACCATGCAGTTTTGGACTTGGCAAATGCTTTCTTCTCCATACCTATAGCAAAAGAGAGTAGGGCTCAATTTGCATTTACCTGGGAGGAGGCAATATACCTTCCAGGTACTTCCACAAGGATATCTACACAGCCCAACCCTTTGCCATGGGCTGGTGGCCAGAGATCTGGCTAAGTTGCAGTTAAATAAAGTGACTGTATTCCATTACATTGATGACGCCCTGATTACAGGAGAAAAGCCGGATGTGGACATTGCATTGAAAACAGTGATCAAACACCTTCAGAGCCGAGGGTGGGCAATAAATGAGGATAAAACACAGCAGGGAACATCAGTGAAATTCCTGGGTATGATATGGAATGGAGCAAAAAGAGAAATACCTGCATCGGCCTTAGAAAGCATTCAAAAGATTGCAGTCCCAAAACAAAACAGCAGGCACAAGCCTTTTGGGAGCAATGGGCTTTAGAGAGCATTTGTACCACACCTTGGGCAAGTTTTACGACCTATTCACTATGTGACTAGAAAGAAATGTGACTTTCAGTGGGGTCCTAAACAGCAGATGGCCTTCGAGGAAGCGGAAGAAGCCTTGCAACAAAGTGTGGGACTGGGTCCAATAGACCCACAGCAACCTTTTATTTTGGAAGTGACTGTTGCTAATAATGTCATGTCCTGGGGATTGTGGCAAAAGAATGATGTGGGAAAGAAAAGACCACTGGGATTTTGGTCTAAATCCCTGACCGGAGCACAGACTAGATACAGCCCTCTCGAACAGCATGTGCTGGCTGTATATACTGCCTTGATTCATGTAGAGGGGCTGACCAAACAACAGACGGTGACAGTAAAAGTAGACTACCCAATCCAGGGGTGGTTACGAGACAATACTCTGATGACTTCTACTGGAAGCTGGGAAGAGCGTTGTTTGCAGTGACTACCAAACCCACCTTGACATGGAATTTGACCAGCACAGAATACATCAGAACTGTTTGTAGATTAAACTGTGACAGACATCCAGAGAAATGCACTGCCAATCCTGCTGGGGGCTTATATCAGAGACTGAATGAATCAGGATTTTCTCTGGCTGAGTCTCCATTAGATTCTTCCTGCATAGCCGAATTTCAAAGGGAAAACAGCACTGCAGAAACCAGATCTCCAAATTTGGAGATATATGCTATGGACAACAGTTCAACTGTATTTGATGGTTTAGGACATACAGTAAGATATACAAGAGGATGTAAAACTGTAAGTAGTGCTAGAATTGTTCAGCATGTTAAAACCATTAGATTTCACATGTGAAAATGACTCTTGCATATTGATCTTTGATTATCTTGCTAGTAAAAAGGGAACAAAACAAGTTTGTCCATTTGTAGCATTGCCTTTGCAATTGGAAGTAATTGGTGGGTGCCTCAGATAGAATCTAATCTCATTGATTATAATGATATGCCCATTGATTTAGCAGGATGTGAGACCTGGCCCCAGGGGTGGGTGTGCATGCTAATTAAAAGAAAGCCTCATCCATGTTTACATAATGGGACTGGAGAATGTGCTTGGCATAGATATATAGTGAATGGGACAGACATTTATCAACTCAATGATACCACAGCCTGTGTAGTATCCTCCTGTAAGCTGGCTTGGAGTGATGGAACAATCACAAACAGTGGAGCACATTGTAAAAGTAATGTACATGCAATCATTGATTTTGTACTGGGGAATTGATCAGATTGACTAGATGGATGGACATCACATTAAATGCTAGCATAGAACCATTGCACACTTTTCGATGGCCATCTCTAGTCCACCCGGACTTTAAACAAATTAAGCAGGAAGGGCAAGCTGTACTGCTCCTGCTGAATAAGACTTTACATGATGCGCATCAAACTGTAATTAAAATGATTAAAGACAAAGGTACCATTCTTCAAATTGCAAACGAAATTCAAGACATGTCTGTTTCACATTGGTATGATATTTTTATGTGGTCACCAAAGGCTTCTGCCTGGTTTAACTTGCTTTTACACCCTTTATTGCTGACCACAATAGTTTCAGTGTTGTTCTGCTTAATTTCCTACTGCATTTATTGTAAGGTCATGAAAAAATACAATAAAATGCTGTCAATTTTGCACATTATTATAAGCACACAGCGATCATTGCTTAGTGCAAGGGGTGGCCTGTGACGGATCCACACAGTTTACCTGATTTTTGATGCCCTAAGCCATTGAACTGCTGTGTGTTTGTAGGTGTGCTTAATGTTAGATTGATATGCTGTTAATTGAATAAATACATGATATGCTGCTTAATGTTATATACATACATGAAATCTAAAAGAATTATGCTTTAAAGGCAAGCCTTGCATACTGATGCTGGTATAACTGAACTTTAGTTAACCTTTGGAGTTGTTTGCCAGTTTAAAAGTTGTTTACCAGACAGAGGGGGATTTCAAAGAGGAACTATACCACAGGTGTGTGGGCAAACGGCTTTCTAAAAGGAGGAAGTAATGTATAAAACTAGACATTACGGGGCTTGTTGACAACTCAGGAAATGATTTGTAATGTTTTAAAACAGTTCATTAGCTCATGAATAAACTGGTGATCTAAATATCATCAGCTGAATGATTACCTAATGGCCTAGGTGTAATCAATTGAACCTATTGACCCTATGGCATGCTCAAACCTATAAAAGGCTCAGAGGTTGGTAATAGATTGGAACTCATCATCATCCGGATCTGATTGAAGCAAGAGCCTGAACTGAGCATACAGCATTGCCTGCCAGTGTCGGCCCTGTCTTGACTGAACAGATAGCTGTACTGAATAGGTTTGGAGTCCCCCTATCAGTGGCAAAGATGATTTTCTTTTTGCATATGCTTGTAAGTACATGATTTAACAGTTTACATGATTTAACAGTTTTTATAATTGTTAATGTGATAGGTCATAGGTTAGGTTTTGCATATTAATGTGATAGGTTTTTTTTTGCATATTGACTAGTCAATTGCTTTTTTTTTGTTACAAACCTTAATTGTTAAAAGCTAAAAATAAAATTGCTAAAGTTTGAGCCTTGGTCTATTGTGTCATCTCTAATACTGTATTAACCACAGAATTTCGTAACCTGACCAGAACAGCTTCCCTAAAAGAAAAAGAAAAAATTGTTAATAACCACAAACGGTACTATCTAATATAAGCTAAAAAGACATTTGAGGACCACCTGCCTGCCCTCTTAATAACCTCAGTTGAACTACCCTGTCTAGACAAATCTGAAGCCCTCCCAATTCTAAAAGAATGAGCTGCAAACCTCTCAGATGGAAATCCCATGCAACCCAAAATCCTCCTAATTAAAGTAATAAACCTACTACTAGAAACTATCCTGCAATCCCTTGAACAAAACACCAACCCCTACAAACACCCCAACCTCCTACTCCTAAATTCTGTAATCCAAGTTACTGGGCAAAGACGAAGGTTCCTGTCCACTTTGAGCACCACCGTACATCCCCTACCCAACTGATCCGTCTTGCTTTTCTGTATTATGATGTTGACCTCCTCCTCAGTCACTATAACATCCTTCCAACATAAGGAACCTAACAATTTTGATACCCTGAAAGTGCCAAAATATAACCACGTGCATAGCGTGCCCCACATAAAATAATCCAGCTACCCACCATGTAATAATCCTAAATCCTGTAACAAAGTCTTCAATATTCCCCTTGTAATTGGCAGCTGTGTATCCCTACACTCCACCATTACCCTCCCCCACCCTCTCAACATACGTCCTAATGTCCAGGACTATGTAAAATCTTGCAAAATTACTAATAGCCGCCAGATCCACTTTAACTGTCTGCAAAGCCTTACCTTTCACCCAAGCACTAGCTACATAACTTAACAATAATTCCTCTAACCTTACCCTTACCTCTTCTGGCAATTGCAAAACAAATCAATTAAAATAAAAAGAGCCCTACCATATGCCTTCCTCATAGAAGAAGCCCAGGAATGCTGGACCAAATGCCTGACTATCCTATCCCAAGCTTCCATACCGCCTCCGGCAATGTTTCCGGCACCTCATCCGCCCCCTGGGGCCAACCCTCGAAACCTGAAAAACTGAAAGCGGCACAAACTATCAGCAATATCATTCTTAATACCAGGCACATGTACTGCTGTAAAAGAAAAATTTATTAACAGGTTCTGCAATACCAACTTCCGCAATATCCTCAACAGCAATTCTGCCCTAGCTGTCTTCTTTTCTAACACCTTCACCACAGTCATATTATCCGAATGAAAACTACCCAATTTTAAAAAAGCAACATCATGCTTTCATTCCTCATCCCATTCTGGAGGCCATTGCGCTGCAAACCATCTTCCCCCAAAGTAAGCCCCCATGCTGATACTGCCCGCTGCATCTGTAAATAACTGAAGTTCTTCCTGACCCACCCACTCTGATTGCCAAAAGGAAATCCCATTAAATTGTTGCATAAAACCATCCCACAACTACAAATCCTCCCGCACTAGCCTAGTCACCCTAACCCAATGATGTTTGCTCTTACTCCCTTTTAGCAAATAAGCTAATGTCCTGCAAAACATCTGACCCGGATGTACCGCTCAACAGGCAAAGTTCAGAAGATCCAACAGTTCCATGACTGAACCAACCCAAATCTTATTCTTGTCCAACACCCCCTTTTTTGCTGACTGCAGTCTTTCTATCTTATCCTGAGGTAGATGAAACAATCCCTGTTCTGCATCTACCATTAACCCAAGAAACTCCAATGCTCTTGCTGGGCCTTCCATCTTGTGCTGTGCCAAAGGTACACCCAGTTCCTCACACATACCAGTAAATTCTTGTAACCCCTGTTGAGCCCCCACCCTCCCTTCCCTAACTAACAAAAAATCATCCAAATAATGCACCGCCTTCTGCGTTCCCACCCTCTGATTCCAGATCCAATGTAAGAGGGTACTAAATTTCTCAAATGTCGCACATGCCACAGAACAACCCACTGGCATGGCAGTGTCAACATAATACTTACCACCTACCTTCATCCCCAACAATGGCCAATCCTCCCTAGTAATGGGCAACAATGGAAAGCTGATTCAATGTCAACCTTAACCAACCACGGCTCCTGAAATTCCCTGATCACCTGCACTGCATCGTCCAAAGAGGCGTAACGCACCCTAACTTCTTCATCCCCAGTAAAGTCATTCAGTGACTTCCCTTCTGTAAATGAAAGATGATGAATCAATCTAAACTCCCCAGGCAGTTTCTTTGGTACTAAACCCAATGGCAACACCTTGTAGTTAACAAAAGGCGGCGTATCAAATGGACCCCACAAATGCCCAGCCTTACACTCCTTATCTACCAACTCTTCCAAAATGTCCTCTTTCCCTTGCACTGAACAGAGGTTCTGACAACTCCCCCCAACCCCACCATGGACATAATAGGAAATCCTTGTTGAAACCCTTGAATGACCTCAGTCTTAAGAACGAAATCAGGACACTGGCAAAGCATATCCTCCAATACCTCCACCTTAATGGGGAAAGGCACCCCTCCCCCTATTGCCTCTAAAGGATCCCATTCCCCTGGGTCCATGAAAATTGCCCCTACCTCGAGCTGTTTGTAATCCTTGAAAGGAAAGAAAATCTCCCTCTCGGCCCATACCAGCATTGTTCCATGCACCAAAACCCTGCTGTCCACAGTAAGCCACAGAATGATTTCCCCCACATCTTGAGCAAGTGTGTGCAAATTTGCATCCAACCCATGAACAAGTACCCTTGTTAAATGACCAACACACCCCAACTACCTCACCCATGCTCATCCTCCTATTAAATGCACCAAAACTGTCCATCATTATAGCCAGCCATATATCAGGATAACAAACCTCCCACCGCAGAGACTAGTCAACTGCTTTCCGTTTATGGAACCGCTCATCATACCACAACCATGCATTCCCTGGCCTCAAACGTTGTGCCTCCTGAATGGTGAGAAAATACCCCAAAAGGGGCAAAGCCAACACTCCATCCTTCTCTAGCTGCACTGCCATGTAATAAATAAAGCCAACCACCCAGTTGTCCCAAGTCCTGGGCCTAAGCTTACCTGTCCTTTTCCTACCCAGCGCTGCTAACACCACCAACAAATCCTTGCTAGTGTCCAACTCTGCTTCCACTAACCTCTGGACCCCTTCCACATCTAGCAGCTAAAACACATCCACGTACTCACCTTTCCAGATTTTTTCTTTCACCATCCCCGAAATGTGCGGGGTTAAAATAACCCCTCTATTGCCCTGTCCCAGTGCTGGAGTAGCTAGCCAGTCCCCTGGCCACAGGCCAAAATCTGATCCTACCTCTGACCCAGTTAAGCTCTCCTTAGAACCCAGGCCCACTCCAACCATCTGTCCGCCCGGACACCCTGCTGCCTTTACCAACCCCCTTTGCACTCTGTCTGACACTGTTTCTCCACTCTCCATATCCCCATCCAACAAGACCTCATCCACTGCCTGTGCCTCACCATCCTCACCACCTAGTTCCCCAACCATTGGTAAATTAATAACATTACCTGTATCTTCACCTTGCAACATACTGAGAACAGGAGTCTCCACTGTAACCATCTGTTTCTTTGCCTGCTGCCTTTTCCCCCAGCCTGGAGTCATCACAGGGCACTGTCTCTCTTTCTGCCTGAAGCTTGCTCTGGCTCCGCTTCAGACCTCGTTACATCCTGGAACAATTCTTCCGCTTGGGCCACGATAGCCTGCCATCGTCGCAATTCTGGTAACTTGGCCATCTGTAAAAAAATGAACACAATGTTAACACTGTTCCACTAACCCGACTACCCTACTACCCCTAACCCCTACAATGCTGCCTTGCCCTACACCCCCTCTCTCTACCAACTCCCCTACTTACCTATGCTCAGCAGCCTAGAACCACCCCTTGCATAGCTAACCTGGTAGTCATACACTCTCATCAGTAGCTAATGCACTTATACTTCTTTCACAAATAAAATATCCCCTGCCTAGCACACTCTCCACCCTTCCCTGCACACCCATTCAGCCACACACTTCCCTACAGCTACCATTCCCTGCCCTATCACAACCAGGTGTGTATGTGTCTCTCTCTCTTTATATATATATATATATATATATATATATATATATATATATATATATATATATATATATATAAATGGGGAAAAAATATACATATATAAAATATCCTATCCTCTTCCCCCCTACCAGCACCATTCCACCCCCAGAAGCCTGCAAGCCTTACCTCTATCTTGTGGACCTCAAATCCTAATCCCATGAGAGGTGACATCCAAAATCCGCAGTGGGCATGCGCAAACCGGCACCAAACAGCTGAAAATGAAAGTGGAAACCAAGAAACACCAGGGAAAGTGAAAGGGAATCCCCACCACTACCAAAGTAGGAGGAAGCAAGCGAGAACAACTCCATGACAGAAACAGCCACCAGAAACCACACATGAGAGCAGAAACAAGAAGAGACATAGGGGAACCGGAGAAAAGGCCACAGAAGCCCACAAATCCACCAGGGAGCACCCGAGGAGCACCAAGACAGGACCAGAATCCAACAATGGACACCCCACCACCTACCATGACCACCGGGGAAAAAACGAGACCAGAGCCAGTCAAAGAAGCCCATGAACTCACCAGGGAGCAGCCACGGTTCCCCAGGGCAGTGAGAAAGACTGAATTACAATGCTGGACCCCCCACAGCCTACCACGACCACTGGGGAACACGCCAAAAAACAGGGAAAGACACAAAAGCCCACAAACCCACCATGAAGCACTAGGGATACACCAAACTCAACGACCTAGACAGGAATGCAGCACTGGACCCACACAGCTAACTGCAACCACCAGGGCACACAACGGAGAATGGAGAAAGATCACAGAAGGCCACACACCCACCAGGGAGAACAAGAGGGACACTGAACCCGACATACCAGACCAGATTACAGTGCTAGACCTCTCGCAGCCTACCTTGACCTCCAGGGAACACTTGTTTTTTTTTTTTTATTACCGGTCAACCCACATGCTACTATCTGACTGCATGGCCCAACCGAGAAGAAGGAATGACGAGCGCGGCCTACCCACATGGCTACCCTGACTGCATGGCAAAGGCCTAACCCACCATGACCAGCCAAACAGAGCCACCACCGGACCACCAGCAAGCACTCAATGGCAAAACAGACAGCACAGGACACCAGGAAGCACCTACCACAACACCCTACCTACCGGACCCAGAGCATCACACCCATACCCAGGTAAGCCAAGCACCACACTCATACAGACAGTACCCACCAACCATTCACCCACACAAACTCTCCACTCAGTATCCTTCCATAGCAGCAAGCCCAACCTATTTCAAATCTCCATCCCCACTTTAAAATTTTCTAACAATGCACACCCAAGAGAGAGGAGGGAACTAACACAGTTAAACTAATCCCTTCTCTCCCCACCATCCAAGGCCTACCTGCATCCAAAATACATACAGGTCATCTGGACATAAGCTAGCTGTTACTCAACTAACCAACTCACGCCAAATGTAACTACTTCCTTTAGCTCCCTACACTTAAACCCATCCTGAGTCCCACCCTTCCTTACCTCACTTCCTTAACAACTCCCATCCCCTTTCCCTAACTACATTGCCATGCCTTTAGGATTAGCCAATCCCTAGCCTAGCTCTTCCCCACCCCCCACCTCCTCCCTCCACTTACTCGTGGGTCCAGGACAACTTTGTTTGTGCCAAACTACATTTACTTTGCAATAAAGAAAGGCTGAGTAAGCCAACAAGCTGCAGGTCAGTTTTGTGCTGCAGAAGTGAGTTGGTTTATATTGTTTCCATATGCATAATATTAGCTCCCTACTAAACAGGGCATTTAGTTAATTCAAAAAACTCATATAATGTCATCCTTCCAAATAACAATGGGGTTTACCAATAACACAAATTAATTAGTTCAGCAAGTTGTGTGACAATAAATTTCCAACCCATGCAACTTGCAGAAGCAATTAAATGTGTATATAGTTTAAAAATGATGTTAATAATGTATCAGTAGAAATCTTTCTGTTAAGTATCAGCATCTCCCTCTGCAGAGTTACAGTGAGGTATATACAGGAATAATGAAATGTTTAGGCTGTTACTGTAATGTCTAAGAATGCTACTTTTTAACACAGTGTTTTAAATAACCCGTCATGATTTGCATGTATGGTCTAAAAGGGCATGTCAGAGATGAGGCTGCTTGTGTTTTGATGTGAAGGAAGACCACAGAGCGCCCACATTATACAATACTATCACAGAGATGTAGCCAGAAATTTCCACTTTGCACTCCAAGGACCCATTCAGAATAAATGCATTTTTTTCTGTCACAAATGCCCAAAATACATAATTAAAGATGTAGCACATACATTTTCATACTAGAGCCCTTTAACTGAAAACCTAATAATATGAGAAGCACGTTACCATTAATGCACTTACCTTGTTTTCTGCTTTACATGTGCCATTTTTATTTCATTTATGTATTTGAAGACTGGTTATTTAATGCTACTGAGTCAAAATGTTGCCCCTCAAAAATGAATCTGTACCCTATGATTGGCAGGTAAATCTGATTAGTGCAAAGCCACTTTAAATGAACAATTTAAATGAATAATTGTGTCTCACAGTTACACAAAACATTGGGAATTAAGATTTTAGATATTGTTTACCCATCCAAGCAAGATGTAATTTAAGTAAAAAGTTGTATACTGTTACAAATAGCATAGTTTATGTCATTGCTGCCTTTCCCAATGTGTTGTGACATTGGAGTTAATATTTATATGAAAGGGGGTATGGAAATTACAGGACATAGTGCAGCTATCTTGCAAAACACTTTGTTTTTTAGTGTGTTTTGCAATATGTGTGCTTGTTTTTTTTTATGCCTTTAATATGTTCCATTTAGGGATTTCACATGGTGGCTTTCAGTTGTGGTTTGTTTTGATGGATTTAATTTTTATGACAGGAATCCTGGCTCACTTCTACACTATTACACAATGAACAAATAGTCCAAAATAGAATTTTTTATCCTGTAATATAGCTGAGCTTTAGTAGTATAGTTAACTCTGCAGCAGTAAATATCTTTAAAGTCAGTCCTGATGACTTTTTGATGCTTTGTAAGGCACACATGGCTGCTGAATAGAAGTAAGAAAGATTGTGATGACCTATGACCTTTTTTCAACAGTTAAATACAAAACCCAGAGTTCAAAGAGCAAACAGCACCATTGTCAAGAACATAAAACAGAATTCTGAATGTTATTTGCTCACAGGGCATGGCATCATCATGGCTTGCAGTGGAGGTTAGATATAAAACAAACTGCAAGGGTAATGATTTGTGTCATACTCAAAGCTCCAAAGTCTCCACCAATTAAAGATAGTACAGTATCATTTTACAAAGTCATTTCTACTTTCATTTTTAAAAGGTGCAATAAACAGGAAAGAACAGCTAAACCTAACCCACTGTTTACATACAAAATAAAACCACTGAGCTAGTTGCAAAAGATGTGTGTTTTCCAAAACTATAACTTCCACATTTCATTCATACTTTAATGTTGTGCTGCTGCCCATAACATTTTGAACATACTGTAGTAAACAAACTGTAGTAAATAAGAAACAGTCACTTTGAAGATGGACCAGGAACCTTGATTTCCTTTGCTAGTTCATCGTCACTCCATGGACATAAACCATGCTTTCTTTTTATTTTATTTATTTACTTTGTTTGTTCATGGGATATGTGATCTCATCAAATAACTATTTACAATCATTATCCTGGCAAAATTAAGGCAGGAATATGAAGAAGGCAGTTTAACACAGGGCCTTAAAGCTGTGAAGTTTCATCCGCAATGATGTTCTACTGGGCTGTTGGGGGGGGGGGGGGGGCAGTGATAACCAGTGGAAATCAATGTATTTGTCTCTTGCATTGTTCAAGGTAAAATAGCTATACTTTAGGACAAATTTACTCATGTAGGATATTGGGAGAAGCTGTGGCAAATCTTAGCAGACACACTCCAAAATGAACCAAAGCACTGGCACTCATGAGAGACAGTCCAACTGCAATTTTATTAAGCGCTTTTCATTCAGTTTGTAACATGAAGTTCCTCAGATCTGAGGAAGTTCATGATACAAACTGAATGAAAAGTGCTTAATGGTTCATTTTGGAGTGTGTTTACCCTTGTGTTTCTTTTTCTGAAGCACATCTTAGTAGAATTTTACTGTTATGAGTTTTGTAGACAGGGTGTATCACCTCAGGATTTAAGTAGGAGAAGGAAGTTATCTCCTAAAGTATTATGCGGATATTGTAGAAGTCCTGTGTCAGTGTGTTGAAAACAAGGAGAAAGGGACTGGTCCAAAGTGGGGGAGGGGGCCTTGAGGCATTCCCGTACCTCTCAACTATCCAGATTTTCATAGAATGTCCAGATTTTTTCCTCATATTTTTTGGTCTCTTCCTCATAAAATCTGTAGTTTCTTGTCAAATCAGTAAGGACTGAATTAATTTAATAAAGACAGACATTTGAGTTGCAGACTTCATATCCTTCAGAAAATGTATTGCAACAGAGCCACTTTTATTCCAGCAACATTCTCAGTTTGTAAGAGCAATATTTAAAATTTGTCCATATTTTTGGGCATTTGTCCCCCCATTATGTTTGGCTTTTGTGATGCCCCAGCAGTGGCAACAGTAGTCAAGGAGCCTCAGTCTTCACCACTAGCACCAGTGGGGGACGTACATTGGGAGGATGACAAGTACACACACACAGTATTTCCAGATGCACCTCTCTGCATCAAGTGTAATTTCCCTTAAGAGCACACAGAGACCACAGTCAGTCCAGGGCTGGTGTCTCCCTCTTTCTCCAGATCCCCAGTAAGACTCCCCAACTGGCACAGCTAAAGAGTTATCTCAGCTGAGTGGCCAAGCCAAGATCTCCAGCACCCTCTCTGTCCAACCAGTGCTTTGTGTCCCTGCCCAAGTAACTGATGCACACACACTTTGAGGTTTGATTTACACACACACACACACACATATACACACACACACACACACACACACACACACACACACACACACACACACACACACACACATGGAAAAGGCTGGCACAGGTTTATTAGCTATGCCCCCTTCTGCCCAGACTATAAGGTAGTTATCACTGCCACCAGCCATGTCCTTATCAGCTACTTTGAGGCCCTTAAAAAAGGGTGTCCAATCTTACTTTGTAATGTTACTATCAATACAAATGGTAGTTTGACCAAGAGCAAGGCTAATAGGAGAAGCCCACAGTGTCACCAATTAAATATGCAAGTACTCTCAGAACTTAAATATGTTTCACAAATATCAGACACAATGAAAAGTTTAAATATATTTAATAATAAATAATAAAAGAACAAGAAAATGCTCAGCATATAATCACAGTTACATCAGAGTTCATAATCTCAGGAAATATTTAAAACAACACTGCAGGACAGTCTCAAATAAATAAAGAAAACATCTAAACTATACTTCACTATATTTCTGACTGAATTTAAGATACTTATACTGTTCCCTAGACTTATAGAGCAACAAGGCAGATGAGGTGAATGGGTCTTCCAGCTGATGCTGTCAAGTCATAGACAAAATACAAAATGCACAGTCTCTCTCTCTGAGTCTTCTTAAATTAATATCCTAAATATCATTGCTGGAATAGCTTGCAGAATGACATCACTTCTTGTCATCTGACTCTATCCCCGGTGAAACCCCCCACTGATGCAGCTGGTAGCGTTTAACATCTACCTGTGAAAATATATAAACAAGGACTTTTCTTAGATCTAAGGCAGATCCTTGAAGTCATAAAACAATAAACACTTCCATGACAATACAAATAACTTCTAGTTCTAGATGTCGTGTCTGTTACTGCAATGATACCATCCTTTTATTACATGGTCATAAAGTAATTTAAACTTTCAGCAATTTTTTCTGAAATTAACTTCTTGTGTTGCAGTTTCCATTGTTAAAATATATACATCTATACAGTTACAATAGTGTAGATGCATTTCTGTTCTATTCCAATAGGGTACACTGTGGTTATACTTTTAAGCTCAGTACTGTACAAACCCTGTTCAACACAAACGTCTGTACCAGCAGTATGATATACACATAACATACAGTTCTAATACATTTGTAACACAAGCATATGAAACAGGTTGATATTCATAAATGACATATAATTATTTACAAAATTCCAGATAGCTGGGCTGGCAGCATCTTCTTTTGTTACAGCTTTGTCCAGATTTCTTGTGAGAAGAGTTTGAGAGGTATGGCATACCACAGATGAAGTAGGTCATAAAGAACAGAGAAACAGTAACTATGATTTCAAAGTTGTATTTTGAAATTGTTAGTTGAGATAAAGTTTATGTTCAAACGCATTTAAGTGCTTTTAACATACATGAGTATAAAATTGCCCACATAATTATATGTCAGATAGGTTAGTCTTTAAAGCATATCTATAACTAGCCAAGAAAGTGTATTCATGGATCCAACAAGGCTTGCCAAGGCATATTACTTAGCATTCATTTGTACTGAATGAAACTCCCATTACAAATCATCCATGTATTCAAGTTTAGTTAGTCTTTTACATGCAGCTGATATCCGAAGAATGTGAAACTGCTGTGAATACCTTTATATTATTAGCATATTTCCTGATATGTTAGTAAATATATGTTTAGGATGCATACTATTATGATGTACAAAAGATGGACAATAACACTCTTTCCTAAACAAATTTGTCGAAACTCTACTATCACCGTCTTTAGTAATCGATATATCTAAATACTCAACTTGTGTCTTTGAATAATTATAAGAACATTTTAAAAATCTACTACTATTATTTAAAGTTTCAATACAATCATTAATTTGTTCAGTCCCATCTCTCCATATCAAAAGGAGATCGTCTACAAAATGTTAGAAAAAAGCAAGCTGATGACCCACCAGCTTCAACATATTTTCACTTTCTCTTTCAGCCATTACCAGGATGGCGTAGCTATTTGCACTAGATGTGCCCATGGCTATGCTTGAAACCTGTAGGTAACATGTGTGATCAAACAGAAACACATAATGTTCTAATATGAGCTCCATAAGATAGCAAATGAAATCTATATGCTGTACATCATAGGCACTGTTTTTAATCATAAATGCTCTAACCATCTCAATACCCTCCATATTCGGTATCACTGTAAACAATGAGGTTACATAAAGTGTAACCAATATACCAAGACCATTCTGTGGATTACTCCTCAAATGTACATAAAGGTCTTGTAGAAACTGTCTGCTATCCCTTAAAACAAAAGGGTAGCAATCTAAAATGGATCTCAGTTGTTTCTCAACATATATTGAGATTTTTTTCCATCAGCCACCCAGCACCCGATACAATAGGTCAAAAAGATGGAATATATAAGTACTTATGTATCTTGGATAGCCCATAAAGGTTTGGCACTAAAGGATTTTCTACCACAAAATACTGAAATAGTTCTTTTGATAATAATTGCATTTGCACACATTCAGTTAAAGACATCATAATTCCCTCTTTCATATTATAAATATGAGTTTTATCAATAACTTTGTAAGTATTTATATCATATAACATATTCTTCATTTCCATGAAATAGTATTCCCTGTTCATCACCACTACACACCCACCTTTATTGGCAGGGCAAATCACTATACTCATATCATTCTGTAAATCAAACAAAGCTTTCTCTTCTTCTAAAGTCAAATTATAAAATCTTCCTTTCCTCTTGCCATCATTAACCTGTAAAAATCATCTTCACAGGCTTTCATAAACACATCTAATACAGTTTGGTTTTGTGGCATACAAGCACTTGTTTTTTTTGAATAAACATGCACCATTATTCAAATCTGTATTACCAAACATTAATTTTAAAGCAAGAGTACAAATAAAAAGTCTAAGCTCAATCAATGTCGGCACCTTGTGTCGGTATAAATGACAAACCTTTATTTAACACGGCCAATTCAAGCTCATTGAGCTCCCTTTTTGTGATATTCCAAACTAACTGGTATCAGTTGCTGTCCACATTTTCTTGAGAGTCCATACATTCGATTCGTGTGGTAGCTGCTTCTTCTTCTTCTGTCCATTTCTGTATGATGTCTTCTCTGCCGATTTTAACTTGTTTTTCCGAAATGGAAGGGGTAGAGTTGAAAAAGCCTGTCCATTGACAATCACTGGTACTTTCCTCCTTACTGTTGGTTCAGGACCCACCTCCTTCTCCATTTGAACCTGGGCTTTGATATTATTTTATCCTTGGCATTGGTTTGTGCGAGTTTATCTATGCTTAGTTCTGGTAATTTTTCTCGCACAGATTACTACCGGTGGGGTATTATCTTCTGGACTAGTTTCAGTGTCTGTTGAATAAAACAAGCTCCCATTCCTGCCCTTCTGTCTGAAAGACTCAACTGTAGAATATCCAGTGAAGAGAATTTCAGATGATTTCCAAGTTTTGGAATCACTATAATGTTGTAGTGACTGAAATACTCTATGGCTTGTAGTTCCAATCTTTTATTAAAGCTTCTAACACTAATCTAATGCACCTGTATAAAATTATTAAATGTTTACATTGGTGTTCAAGTGTGATGGTTGCTCATTGCTTCCAAAAATAATATTTATAAGAGCAGCAAGTCTATTAATTATGATACATCCTCCTTTGTAATTAAGCTGCAGTCTGTCCTCTGTGAAAAAAGTTAATTAAACTGAGCCTCCATCAGTAAGTAATAAAGGTTAATCACAGGATAATAGGAAATTACTATTCTAATGGCCTTATTGTCCTTACAAGCCTAGCCAAGTTCTACACTTATTTCTGTGATTAGCACCTATTTCCTCTGTCCAATAGGGATACTGGTGAAACACTCAGTGGGAATTTATGGTTACCCATCTAATTGTGCAGACTGCATTTGAAGAGGGCCAGTAAGGTGCTCTGTTTGACATGTAGTGGGAGTTTGTTCCAAAAGTGTTGTAACCTCTGGTAGACAAATCTGTCCTTCCACTAGGTTCTATTAATGTCACATACTAGGTTAAGGTCTTTAGAGCGAGTAACCCATGTACCATTTGACTTATGGATATGTAATATTTCCAGTAAAACAATGTCAGACTATGCCTTGTATGCAAGACAGTGATTGCCTCTGAGTAGTCTGTATAAAACAGAATAAAGTGACAGTGATTTCAAAAAGTCCACATAGGACAGATACTGGAGACCTTGAATTTTCCTTGTGAGGAACCTTTGAGGTCTCTCCAGTTGCTGCAGCTGCTTGGAAAGGTACATACCAAAAGGGGCGCTGTACTCAATTACTGGCCTGATGAGGGAAAAGTACAGGGAGGTCCTAACGTCTTTTTTTCAGGAAACAATGCCCTTACTTATGAGATGAGCAATATAGAATGTCCTTCTTACCACTGTAGAGACATGGTTGTCAAAGGCAAGGTTGCTGTCAACCTGTGTGCCCAGGTCCCTCACCCCTGAGTGTGTACTTAAGGTGTTGCTATTGATGTGGTAGTTAGCAGAAACATCAATCTTACTGAAAGGGATGATAATACATTTTTTTTTCAATTGAGATTAAGGCCATGACTTAGGCACCAGTCATTTGTTTGTGTAAGACCCTCTTGTAGGATGTTGACATCATTTAGAGATTATATGACTGCTCCTAGTTTCCAGTCATCAGCAAACTTTGTCAGTTGCAGACCTTTAGCTTTTGCTTGTACTTCAGAGAAATAGATTCCAAACAGTAGAGGTCCCAGGACTGGTCCCTGTGGAACACCACTGGTTAAAGGTCTGCTATTGGAGGTGAATTCCACTATTTTCACTATATGGGTTCTATCAGTGAGCCAGTTAGTGACCCATATAATGATATAAGGGTTGATACCTAACTGGGTGGGTTTGTCAATGATGCTTGAGTGGGGAAAAGTGTCAAATGCCTCGGCTAAGTATTGGTAGGCTGTATGCACAGATTTCCCCTCACCCAGGCCCTTGGCGACTGTCTCAAAGAAGTCCACCAAGTTTGACAGGCATAATCTGTTTTTAACAAATCCAAACTAAGTAGGGTCAAGAGTTTAGAGATTAACTATATCTTTGTTGATAAGATCCATGATGATTCATTCCATGGACATGCAGATAAGGCTAGTCAGGCTAATAGGTCTGTAGTTCCCAGGGTCAGTGGAAACACCACCTTTGTGCAAGGGAATAACTGTGGACATTTTCCATTTAGCTTGGATGAAGCCAATGCTTAAACTATGACTGAAAAGAGTACCCACTTGTGTTGCTAATTCTTGTTGGGACCCATGTGGGATGCAGCCTGGGATCTTATTAGGTCTCATGGATGCTGTGTTTTTTTGCCTTAAAAAGGGTATTTACCACTTGCTCTTTAGAGATACAAGGTAGGGGACAAGTGGTAAGGATGTCATGGGGTACGTGTGGTGGGGACAGGGGAGTGAAGTTTTCACAGAACCTGTGGGCCCACAGGTTAGCTATGTCCACAGGCTCAGTATATGTGGTATCATTAACTACCAGGTTGGCACAAATCTGGGCTTTCCTTTTATTGTACAGATGTAACAAAAGAATGCCTTATGGTTGTCCTTAGTTGGGGAAGCTAATTTTAATTTGTAGTTTGCTTTGGAGGCCTTTATATGAAATCTTATTTGCTTATTTAAGCTGAAAAGGGAGTCTTTCCCATTTAGGGCTCACTCCCTCTTACTCTTAGACAGCAATTTCTTCCTCTTATTGTAAAGCCTGTTAATGGCAATTGTCCACCAAGCAGGTTTGCTCTTCCTTGAGGAGCTTATTTTGGTCCTATCAGGTACGGCTGAGTCAAAGCAGTTATACAGGTGTTTGTATAAACCATTGGTGTAGAACTCAACATAACTGCTAGTGCCATCTGAGGGGGCAGGTGAAGTGAAGCTGTTTACACCATCCAGTAAGAGGTTATAATCTGCTTTGGAGAAGTTTTTTAGTTTAGTTGCTACTGGGGGGGGGGGGGTGCGTCAGGTGTGATAGCTACTACGAATGAGGCTGATTTGTGGTCAGATCTCACCAGGGAAGACTTCACAGTGGAGGTGCTACAGTGGTCCCCCATATTGGTAAGCACAAGATCCAAGGTGTTAGCACCCCTTGAGGGGGTGTCAACCAGCTGGTCCAGGGCACTGGAATTAACAAAGTCAAAGAACTTTTGGACAAATGAGTTAGAGCACAAGTAATTTACCCAGTCAGTGGACGGGTAGTTAAAGCTGCCCAAACCCATGGTGTTCAGATGTATCTTGATAGACTCAAGTAGATCCAAATAGGCAGAGTAGGTGTCCTGATTCATGGAAGGGATCATGTAGCTGGCAATGACTTGACTAGGTGTCCTACCAACAGTTAATTGCACCTAAAATATCTCCAGGAATCATACTGTTTAACCAATCTGGAGGTGTATTCATCTTTAATGAATATTGATACACTGCCTACTTTGGGTTTCATGCCTTCAGTTTGTAGTCTGAATGTGTGGAAAGAAGTGTAGTCTGGTATGGCTAGGGTGCTCTCCACAGCCTTGAACCAGGTCTCTGTGACTGCACATATATCTGTGTCTTCCAAGGTAAGGACTGCTTCCAGTGTGTGTAGCTTCGTGTTAAGACTCCTAGCATTTAGCAGCATAATTTGAGGTTGTTTTTAGATGGAGTTTTTGTGTTGGAAATTTTGTCATTCAGACACTACCTAAAAAAGGCACTATGGGGATGGCAAGAGCCTTAACCCATAGCGGGTGACAGATGAAGACCATCTCTGGTACAGCTTCGAGGTCTGTTGTTCATGTCATCCCAGGCTGACAGATACTGGATCCCCTTAGAATGACACCAGAAACTAAGCCAGTTATTGAAGTCAGTCATTTTCTATTTGTATTGAGGCATCATCCTAGGTGAAGGTAAGATGTTGCTTAAGGCTAGGGACATATCTGCCTGAGACACATAATCCGAGAGCTCAGTCATGTCTCTCTTCATATAGTCCAGAGAGGTACATCTTAAGTCGTTCACACCAACATGAACTATGATGGAGTCATAACAGTACCTGTTGTTGAGAGACTTGAGTGCATGTGTGATATGGCGTATACTGGCACCTGACAGACAGCTGAACGTGACCTTTTCCCTATCCAGCCATGTGATTAAGTTATTAACCAAAGCAAACTGATATAACCACTTGTTAAAATATCTTCTGTTTGTAAGTTGATAGTCATGAAGTTTGGATGAGGAAATTACATCACTAAAATGTACTTCCACCTCTAAAGCCTTATATTAAAATGTTTTCAACAGCAAAAGTCATGTGGTACCATAGAATAGTCCATAAGTCATTCATGCTAACATGTATCACAATGTATTTATGCAGTCTGTGTGCAAAAATCAATCTATCCAGTAGTGGTGGAATGTCAAAAACCTTACAAACGCATAGACTAGATACAGAGATAATCTTTCTATTGATAGAAGTATGTGATTAATAAAGCATCTGATGGAGTCAACAAGAAATAAAACACTCATGTTACATAAATTCTAAAACTGTCTTTTGTCTGAATTATAAGTTAATAAATATGATAAGCACCTTCCCAATTAAGGCCCTATGCTTTATTTTTCTAGCCTTATATTGTTCTATGACATCTTCATCATCTTCAGTCCTTTCATGTCTGGACCACATAGTAAGTGTTTCTTAATTTGTTTAGTCAGCATTGACCCTGTTAATACATTCAGATGTTAATGTACCACATCTTTCATGAAGTGCTTGATTATTATGGAACAGTCAGTCAGTAAAATATTTACTGTAGTGGTTAATAGAAGTGATAGTTCTTTGGACTGCTTAGTGAGGGTTTTCTCTAGTTTTTTTTTTTTGGTCAGAATTAGCGCATTATGTGTAGAAGTCACTAAGTGAAGCACATAATGTAGTGGGTAGTGGAAGTGTTCATTCATTATTCTTTAAAAACAAGGGCTTGTCAGAAAGTACATGCAGATCAACATACCTAGTGTTTAGTTCAGTGATGTTATCTGGAGAATTCAGCATTTCATCCTGATGGTCCACTTGTATTTATAGTTTTATCACTTCTGGGTACCTCCTCTGTGCCCATTTGTACAGAACTATCCCCTGCCTGACACTTTTTGGTCTTTTTCTGCTGTCTTCACAGTCATTTCTAGTTCCTAGTGTATGTCTCAGGAAAGTTCTCACATTTGTTGCTGAAGAAATGCAAATCATTTAAGTGCTTATCAACCTTTTTTCCATTTTGTACACGTGGTTGATGAAATGATTGAAATCTAAGTCCCTAAACACAAGTGGCTGAATTAAATTTTGATCATAAGTCATATCCCTTGATATGCAATCACCGCAAATTACTGTTTATGCAATACCACATAGTGGATGTGAGATATGTGCGTGTGTGTGTGTGTGTGTGTGTGTGTGTGTGTGTGTGTGTGTGTGTGTGTGTTTGTGTGTGTGTGTGTGTGTGTGTGTGTGTGTGTGTGTGTGTGTGTGTGTGTGTGTGTGTGTGTGTGTGTGTGTGTGTCTACAAAGGTGTCATCATTGTCATTATTATCATCAACCCCCTTTTTCAAATGTATATATATGGGGTTTAGGTGTTACATCAACAGTGACTATCATCTAGAGCCAATATTCACATTGTCATGTGGCTATCCCTGCCTTGAGTATGTATGTATGTGTTTGTGTACATGTATATAGATATATGTATATATCTATAAAACAGCATAATGCATTAACCAAAATCAGTGCATGGAAAAGTAAATCCGCCTCTACCAAAAAACAATCCCAAGCACCACACAAACTGAAAAGTCCAATGTATGCCATGTTGGTGAAATTTTGGGTCTGCTCTGGAGGCTTAATAAAGCATGTAGCTGAACTATTAAGTTCATGTAGCACTGGAGATGCTTTGTTGGTGATTTTGAGTCCATTGTGGTTTTGATCATTTGTTTTTTTTCAGGTAGGTATGCCACTATGATTCATAGAGGAAGCTGTCAAAACACATTGTTGGGTATTGGGATGTGACAATGTCACTTTGGAAGTATACCCATAGGAAATATCACTTGATTTCAGCATAGGGGCCTGCATAGGCCTGTAATAGCCCTGAAAAACCTTTGTCAGACATCTTACTCTGTGCAGTGATCCTCCACTTGAACTCTAATGCCTGCTAACAACTCACACAGCAGTATTTGGTGGGCACAGGCCAACCACTAATGGAGCTGGCTTTAGGACAGCATCACTTCCTTCTCCGAATGTACCTGGGACAGGAACTTATTGGGACTGATATTGCTGCTGCTGAACTAGAAAAGCACAATAAGACCTCACTTCATTTTAGGCCTCATCTGATAACCCTTCCACTGGGGAAGTTCTCACTCTCATGTAGTCCTTCATGAAGCAGATCATCTCCAAACTTCTTAAAGGGAAGGTCAGAGACTCTTAATGCTCAACAACTCTGATTAAACTCAAAATAATATAATGCTCTTCAAAAAATGTATCATGTAACAAAACATAACTGCACATGTGTGTGTGTGTGTGTGTGTGTGTGTGTGTGTGTGTGTGTGTGTGTGTGTGTGTGTGTGTGTGTACATATATATATATATATATATATATATATATATATATATATATATAGTTCCACTTCATAACATCGAATTATCATTTAATCGAATTTCATATCATCGAGACTAAATCGTCAAAAACTCATTTCATCGAAAACTCATATCATCGAATCTCAAATCATTGAAAATTCTAAAGCAACTACAAATAACATTCCACAAAGTTTTTACTACATTTATGCAGGGGGACAAGCCCCCCACACACCCCCGTAATTAAATATACCAACTCCAAGGTCGTACTACAGTGGGGTTAGGAAATTACCCTTTTCCCCCTCTGTAGTGCAACCTTGGAGTTGGTATATTTAATTGTGGGGGGGTGGGGGGTGGAGCCCCCCACATGGGGTGTGCAGGGGAAAAAAAAACAAAACATAGTGATATTCCTCAATGGTTAACCACATGGGTATAACACTCTGTTACATATAGAAGAAACTGTTGCAGTTCTGTTTGATGTTAACTTGATATGACCTAAATGTATTCATTCAAAGTAAAACACTGTGAAGTTTAGATATGTGTTTGCATTTATGTGAGCACAGAACACAGTAGAACACTCCATAATAAGAACTCAGTAAATATGTGAACCGGCAAGGTCTTTTATAATATATATATGTGACTCCATCAAAATCCTTACTAACCAAACCTTCCCATCACTGCCCACCAACCTAACCTCTCTACTAGATAATAACAACACATTCTCCTTAAAACCAGTTCCAACACACAACTTACACAAATACTTGCTCAGGCTAAAACCCACAACCCTGGCAGCTGACAGCCCACCCTCAACATACTTAAAAATAGCATCTGAAGTCATCTCCTATCCAGTTTCCCTACTAATTAACCATTCCATATCCGAGCAACGTATCCCCACTCTCTGGAAAATTGCTCACATCGTACCCCTACACAAAGGAGGTCCCTCCACTGACTTTTCCAACTATCAGGCCATAGCAATCATATCCCCTCTGTCAAAAATCCTTGAAAGGTGTGTTCACACCCAGATACTTAACCATCTCCTAGACAATAAATTACTTACAAATCCTCAGCATGGCTTTCGCCCCTGCCATAGTACTACCATAGTCCTTATTAGCTTCACTAACACCATCAGTCAGCTTAGAAATAAAGGTGACCTAGTATCAGCAATCTTTTTAGACTTATCAAAAGCCTTCGATACAGTGTCTCATAACAAACTGCTGACTGCCTTGCCCAAACTGAACCTAAGCTACTCCACTCTAGCCTGGTTTCAGAACTACCTCATAGATCGGCAATAAGTGGTACGGTAGAACAAAGCTCTTTCTCCCTTACTACCAGTGACTATGGGCATGCCTCAAGGGTCTATTCTCGGCCCCCTCCTTTTTAACCTATTTACAAATAATCTCCATAATGCTACAACTCTAGCCACCCTTATACAGTATGCAGACGACTCTACTGTCATATGTTCTTCCCCAACTCTATCTGAACAGAACTTAACCCAAACATCCTTCAATGCTATTGAATCATGGTTGGCAGATGCCCAATTAATCTTGAACCCAAATAAAACTTAACTCATGCTCTTCCACTCCACTAAATTCAAAACCCAGTCCACTTACTTCAACATCACATCCAGTAATCAGACTTTGATTGGACCAGTACCATCCACCCAACTTCTCGGTGTTGTTATTGATCAAAATCTGAAGTTCAACTTACACATCGCCCAGACTGTAAAAAAAAGTACACAACAAAATAGGTACCTTATACAGATGCAAAAACTACCTAACCACAAACTCCAGAATAACCACAGCCAGAATTCATGTTCTGTCAACTTTACTATACCCCTCACCCATCCTTACCAACCTCTCCAAATCAGACCTAAGTAAGCTAGATGCCTGCTATAATAAGATAGCTAAATTTGCCACTAGCTGCCCTCCTAGAACCCATAATTGTAAGGCCTTAAGACAACTATTTTGGTTAGAACTACCCCACCAACTCATTCTCACGCAACTCACTTCTGTCCACCAAATGCACTATAAACCCCATAAAACACCAGCTCTAAAAGGCCTCCTCAATCCCCATATAAGTACCCGTCCACTAAGATCCACTAATAAAACTCTAATTGAAGTAACCAAGAGTAAAAATAGCTCAGGTGACTCTCTGTACTCCTACTACATTGCCATTACAATGCCTTACCACTTGAAATTAGAACTATAACTAGCTTATAAAACTTCAAGCATCACATTAAAGCCCACCTCACCAATTCCTGGACTTGTACATGTACTGGGCATGGGTTGCCCAAACCATGGAACTAGCAGATTTTAAAATTTTAATTGCATATGTAATGAGCATTGAATTTAAGCCATATGACTAACTTATGTTGTTTTTTTCCTTTCTCACTGTTAATATCTCCCTGATTTTAAGTCTTCAGTTTGCTATGCTACCTGTATATAAGACTAAGTATCGTAACTGCACTCATTGTATACAATGTCACTACCTGCTACTACTGTAAGAACTGTCTTCTAGAAGCACTGTTATAAAAGATTATTGGTCTTGTCTTACACTTGACCAATTTATTCTGTTCTAGTCTTTTTACCACTATGGATGTCTGTTACTATTTTTTTCTTTATTGTATTATACAATTTCCTTTCTACTAACAAAATAGTTTACTAAGAATGGAGCGTTTCAACCCGGGCCTTCACTGAAAAAGGGTTTTACGCCCAGTCGGACTCTCCCAGTAAACAAATGTAAAATAAAATAAAAATAAATATTTGAACATATGAAAAACCTCACTCATATATTCACACACCCATAATTTTATACATTTTTATTTATTTTTTGAGTGACTCATGTTCTATCCCAAATCTTTCTTCACTGTTTCCACACAAGACTTCATTTTGCACCTTCTTGTAGGAAAAGCTTAACTATTTTTACTTGTCCCCTTCTCCCATTCAGTGGCAGTTAGTTCAAGTTAATAAATCATTTTTTCCACACTCACATTTTGCTAAATGCACATAATTAATGAGCTTATCGCATCAGTTTTATAATACCCTTATAGAAGATGGAGAAGAAACTACGTGGAAGTGCAGCTAAGGAAATCTAACTAGTCTGTTTCAGAAGTCTATACCACAAATCTGATCCAGAGTAACCTACCCCTCTAATCACTTCTATAAATTGTAAATGAGTTTTCTGCAATTGAAAAGAACTGTGAGAACCCTTAAAAAGAAGGAAGTCCACTGTCCTTACTGTTTCTGATCCAAACTGATCAGTTCAAAATGAAACTGTATCCCAGCCTCTGAATGGTTGTTATTCTGAGATGTATGTCTCATTACCCGAGACCATACATTGGAATTTGCCTACTCAGAATTCTTGAGATTCCTAACATGATGGGTAGGCTGAGGAGTAATGAATAATGTCTAGAAGAAATCCTTTGCATTCTTTTAGTAAACATTATTCATGACTTTTCAAAGTCACTTGAAACTCAGTTTTGCAAAACCACACCAGCATCTCATTCACTGCATATTATGAAGTATGATGTACTGTCTTGTTGTTTATACTATTTCTTAAGTATAACTACTGTACTTTTTAAAACATGCTATTTCTTCCATCCAATGGAGTTTAATGCTATGGAACACACCTCTCCTAGGAAATAATCTTGCAAGGACTAGAGATGCCACTCTGGCTTACACATTTAATTAGGTCAGATTGTGTTGCAGAAAATGGAATATTTTATTACTTCCACCACAAATTCTTTATACCAAAAAGTATATTGTGGTATGGTGTGGTAGTCAGTAACACTTTATGTAATAGTCTATGAACTTTGTCTTATTATTATTTGATGGTTATGTTTGACCATTTCCTATCATTGCCTGAATCTCCCACAAAGCAACCACAACAAAACATTTCTCTAGCACTGATACTACAGCCATGAAGTTGTGTGGTATATTTATTTTATTTATTTATTGACATTTGTTAACTGGGTTGTCCAGCTGGGTTAGAAAAAAGAAGTTATGTACTTACCATAATGTTCCATGTGAGTTGTTCATCTCGCCTTTATTCTTACACGTGGGTTCTGAACCTAGCCATCGGCTCCGAGTCAGCCGCTTTTCTAGCTAAAGATCTCAGAATAGCTCGAGGCCAGGCCCCTATCCCATGATGCTCTCTGTCCTATCCCAGATCTAGTTTGCTGTACTCAGCAACAATAAAAAGTAACTCAGAAGTACTCCAGCCAGAATAAGAATCCCAGAAAAGACTTCCAGACCCCATGTCTACCCGTTCTTTGAGACCCTGGAGGGGAATGTAAGAATAAAGGCGAGATGAACAACTCACATGGAACATTATGGTAAGTACATAACTTCTTTATGTGAAGTTGTTCAATCTTGCCGTTTATTCTTACACGTGGGTAGCGTCCCAAGCACCCTAATCCTGGGTGGCTCACGGGAGTATATTCCTGAGGACAGTGGAACCAGAGGAAGCCCTGTCCCTGGAGGCCTTGTCCACTTTGTAATGAGTGATAAAGGTATGAGGCTTAGACCAAGTGGCAGCTGCACATATAGTATCCAAAGATAAACGAGCCGTATAAGCCAAAGACGTGGAGACAGCTCTAGTTGAATGGGCCTTCACACCATATTCTAATGTTTGGTTGGCTGAAGAGTAGATACATTTAATGCAGTCAGGTAACCACATGGAAAGGCTAACTTTAGAAACTGATAATCCTTTCTTGGCATCTGCGTAAGAAACAAAAAGTTGGTCAGATCTTCGAAATTCCTTTGTCCTATCCAAATAGTATCTCAATTGTCTGTGAACATCAAGTTTATGCAACATGTTTTCCAATTGACTAGAATGATTACGGAAAAAGGTTGGAAACTCAATAGTTTGGTTCCGATTGGTCTCAGACCACACTTTTGGCAAGAATGAAGGATTAGTCCTCAGTGAAACCCTGTCCAGATGAAACAGCAAATACGGTGGTTTGACAGAAAGGGCTTGAAGCTCAGATACCCTGTGTGCTGAGGTAATGGCCACCAAGAAAATAGTCTTCCAGGATAGGAACTTCAATTGACAGGATGATGCAGGCTCAAAAGGAGGAAGAATAATGCTAGACAGTACAAAATTTAGATTCCAGGGAGTAAAGGGCTGTCGAACAGGAGGCCTGAGATGAATGGTGCCCTTAAGAAAGGCCCAACATAATTTGTGCGACATTAAGTTAGAACCCTCAGCTCCAAGATGAAAATTCGAGATGGCAGCCAATTGGACTCTAATTGTGGCAGCCGCAGCACCTTTTTGAAATAGTTTAGAGAGAAATTCCAGAATACTAGCAATAGGAGGCACATACAGATCAATGTTGTTTCGAGAAGCCCAAAGGGCAAAACGTTTCCATTTACTAGCATATAATTTTTTGGTAGCAGCTTTATGGGAAGATACAAAAATGTGTTGTACCGCCGAAGAAAAGTCATGTGACCTGGCTAGGAAGGGAAATGAAGCAGCCAAGCTGTCAGTCTACGGGAACAAAGAGAGGGGTGAAGGGTCCCTAACGAATGTGTCAAAAGGTTTGGAACTGGGTCCAGGATCCAAGGTTCCTTCAGTTGGTAGAGTTGGAGAAAGGGGAACCAAATCTGATGAGGCCAAAGTGGGGCTATTAAGATTACCGTCCTGCTGAGGGCTTTGGCTTTCTGTAAGAACTTGGAAATCAGGGGAATAGGAGGAAAGGCATACAGGAGTCCTGGGGCCAGTCGTGTATGAGCGAGTCCCTCGGGCTGTCCACTGGTGGGGGATTTAGGACAAAGTAGCTTCTGCATTTGGCATTCATAGGGGATGCAAACAGGTCGCAGCAAGGCCGGCCCCATCTGTGGAAAATCTTCTCCGCAACTTTGTTTTTGAGGGACCACTTGTGAGGTAACAGAATGGCTCTGCTCAATTTGTCCACTATTACGTTGGATTTTCCCAGGATATGTGTTGCTATCAGAAAGTGCCCAGTGGACACAGCCTACTGCCGAATTCTCAAGGCATCTCGACACAGGGGGTAAGACCTGGTTCCTCCTTGTTTGTTGATGTACCAGACTACTGACATGTTGTCCATATGTATGGCAATTGTCCCTAGAGGCAGAGAGTCATGAAAGTGCTGCAATGCCAAAAGCACCACTCTCAGCTCCAGAACATTGATGTGCAACTGTGACTCTGTCTCCGACCAGGTGCCTTTGGCAGTACTTCCCTGAAACAGCCCCCCCCCACCCTATCAGGGAAGTGTCCGTGGTCACCATGGCTGATGGCAGGGGGAGAACAAATGGACGACCCATCGTAAGATGTTGGCTGGTCAACCACCAGCGAAGATCCTTTTTGCAAGAGTTCGTAATCATGACTAAGGACAACATGGGAAGTTGTTGGTATGACCACTGGGTGAATAGTAATCATTGAAGAATCCTTGTGTGCATTCATCCCAGAGGAAATGCTATGAGCGTAGCTGCCATGGTGGCTAGGAGTTTTAGAACTTGATGGGCCGGTACTTTTTTTTCTGCAGAATGTCTGAGACCTGAGTCCATAAAGAGGTTATTCTGTCCAGGGGTAATCTTATCGTTGTGGTGGTAGTGTCTAGTTCTGCACCGATAAAGGAGATATGCTGCGATGGTGACAATGCAGATTTTTTGAAATTGATAGTGATGCCTAGCTGAGAGCAGAGATTGAGAGTGTGATCCCCGGACAGAATTAGTTGATGCCTGGAAGCGGCAGTAAGGAGCCAGTCATCCAGATATGGAAACACTCAGAATCCTAGATGTTTCACGTGAGCCATAACCACTGCCATGCATTTGGTAAACACTCTGGAAGCTGTTGTGAGTCCAAAGGGCAGCGCTCGGAATTGGTAGTGACTGGCTCCCAGCCGGAAATGCAGATGATCTCTGGATGACCTGGCCATTTTGATGTGGTAGTATGCATCCTTGAGATCTATGGAGCACATCCAATCACCCACTCTGAGGAATGGAAGGATAGACTGAAGTGTGACCATCTGGAACTTCTCCTTCTTTACAAATGTGTTGAGTCTGCTGAGATCCAAGATGGGCCTCCAGTCCCCCGTCTTCTTTGGAACTAAAAAGAATCTGGAGTAAGTTTTGAATCCTATCTGGACTGCTGGGACTGGCTGGATGACTCTTTTCCTGCAGCCTCTGGATTTCTATGGCTGCTTGATCCCTGAAACTGAGTGGAACATCTGAGATTTTTGTGCTGACAGCCAGGCTTCATAGAAATGGAATGATGTCTCCTCTGGTAATTATGCTTTGTACCCAAGAATCTGTTGTAATTCCTAGCCAGGCATCCAGATACAAAGCTAAGGGACCCCCGACTGCCTCCAGAGCAGGATAGTCAGGCCTCCTCTCAGGAGTGCTGGTAGGGTTTGCCAAGGAACTGCTCCCTATCACGCTGGTTCTGTGGACCCCCTCTGCCACTAGGGTGGCATCTTCTGTTATTGCTCCCTCCTCTGCCCCTGGAGAGGGGTTCACTATGTGTGTTCTGGAAAGCTCCTTGGGACTTTCAGAACCACATTTTCCCACCTTTCTCCCCTATGGGGTATGGTCTAGTAGGGGTGGAAAAACAGACTCCAACGGCAGATAGAGTCTTTCCCAACTGCTCACACCTAGTGAGAGTCTCCTTGACTTTGGGCCCAAACAGTGAAGAACCATCAAATGGGGTGTTGACAAAGGAAGACTTGAAGGCTTCCACAAAGGAGCATAAGTGCATCCAGGATTGTCTCCACAGAACTATCACTGAACCTGCTGCTCGATTCGATCCATCGGCTGCATACGAAATGAGCTGCAAGGATGAGTTCACAATAGAATTAAGGGTATTAAGCTGTGCCATCACCTTCTCAGAGACAGCTTCATCTGTGTTGCCCTTTAGAGTATCTCCAAGCTCTTTGAGGAGATCTCGTTGAAGATGGGAGAAATGGGTTAAATAGTTAAGTGATCTCATAGCAAATGTCACAGATTAAAAGATGCATTTCCCATATCTGTCCATCATCCTAGAGTCTCTGTTAAGAGGCTGGACAGAGGAAGAGGTTTCTGACATCTCTTTCTTGGTGGCCGCCGCCACCACTGTGGCATCAATGGGGATTCCCTTAATGAGAAACGTCTTGTCTTGGGGGAAGATGATAAATTTATTAGGCCTCCGAGGGACCGGCTCCAAAGAATCAGGAGACTCCCATGCCTTTTGAGCAACCAAATCCATCAGTCCGTCGAAGGGTGGTGTTACCCAGGAAGTGGAAGGTTGAGACCCAAAGGCCTTCAGGAGCACTGACTCATCCTCAGTAGGGCTAATGGGCTGGCAGTCACCCCTCTGCTTTAGGACTTCCAGGATATCCGCAAAGGAGATATCCTCTGAGAGGGACCGTGGGGACCCTTCTGATTCCTCTAAGTCGGTGTCTGATGTCAACGATTCCTGAGGGGAATCTATATGCCTCCTCTTGCATGATCTCTTTCTGGGAACCTTATCAGTGGGGGCTTCTGGTGAAGTCTCAGTAGAGCAGGGGTCACTCAATGGGGGTACCTGAGGGTCTGAGTCTCGACGCTTGACAGGAACCTGTGATGTAGAGACAGAACTTGGCACTTTAGGGAAGGAAGAGGAGGAACCTGACGATGTGTGTGTCTTAGATGACATAACACTCCTCATGGCATCGAAGGCATGCTGCTTCAACCCAAGGAAGCCGCCAGTTCCGAGGAAGATGGCAACCTCCCCACCACCGAGACAGCAGGCTCTGAACCAGAGGACAGAGCTGAGCTTATCTGCGTCAAAGCCCCAAGAGGAAGGGTCAGAACCAACACATCAGTTTGACTCTGCCCCCCGGAGCTGACAAGAAAGTGTCAGCTCTGATACTCTTCCAACGGAACTGAAGAAGTCAGGGTTGACAGAGCCGAAGGCACTGGGACAGGCCTCGGGTCCGAAGGTTCCACAATCATCAGATCCTCCTCCTCCAGCTCCAAAGGCCCTGCTCAATGCAGAGGAGGAGGAGTCACAGCCAGTGGGACAGTCTCAGGCTTCGAACCCAGTTGGGACGAAGCCGATAGTAATTTAGCCAATGCTGGGTTCTCTAAAAGCCTCTGCACCACCCGGTCCACATCAACATCGGAAAGGGTCCTCGACGAATGGGTCAAAGGAACCAAAGACACCACAGATTGAAGGGTTGGAGACTTCAGAGTTTTGGAGACCGGTACCAAGACCGGGGACTGGCTCCGAGGCATCTGTTCAGTGCACGGCTCTGAGAACTGCGGAGCCGGTGACCGCACCCTCACAGAAAGACTAGGAGCTGATGACCTGGGCTCCGAGGACACCTTTGAGGACATTGACCCCTTTGAGGACTTGGAGGTCTAGTCAGCCTTATCCAGGGATTCTTGAAAGTCAGGCTTCAACAAGCCTCTATCTACCAACTTCCTTCGCTGTTCTAATAAGACCCTACTGCTGAAGGAGTGGCAGATAGAGCAATCTTCTTGGAGTTGTACAGGCCCTAAACAATAAACACAATTAATGTGTCAATCAGTAATGGACATCTTCTGCCCACAATTACACTTCTTGAAGCCAGACCTTTGCTTTTCCTTCTGATCCGCCATGTTATACAAACAGTTGTCAGAGCCCTGATCAACTTTGATTACAACAAGTGCACAAAAAACAACAGTAATCCACACAAACTGTACAAAGATATAAAATCCCTGCACAACCAGGGATAAGAAAAACATTTGGTATTTCACACACTATCTATATATTTATATATATAAAATAAGAACACGCTAACTACTACTATGGATTTCAGTGGGATCGGGTAGCAAAACAATCCCAAATTGACAGATCCATGTACAACTTGGTATAATCTAAATGTAAAACTCTGTATTTTACAAGGAAAGAACAGTAATTTTAAATGCAAACTGTACTGACAAAGACAAAACGGCCAAAGGCCTAGAACAAACCATTCTGTAAATAATGTGGGGAGTTATACAATAATGAAAATAGAGGCTAACTGCCTAAAAACCCTATAAAAGAAGGTACACTATCTAAATATCAAAATTTTTAAGATAAACACTTCCAAAAAAAGGTCAAAAGATAAAGAAATAAGTTCTACTGGCCTGAGCTCTCTGTAGACCTTGCGATCAATTGCAGTGGCAAACTAGATCTGGGGTAGGACAGAGAGCATCATGGGATAGGGGCCTGGCCTCAAGCTATTCTGACATCTTTAGCTAGTAAAGCGGCTGACTCAGAGCTGATGGCTCGGCTCCGAACCCATGTGTAAGAATAAACGGCGAGATTGAACAACTTCACATCCTATTTTCAGTGGAGTCCAAAGGAGAAAAGCTCCATTTAGAGATATACAACATAAATCTAGTTACATTCAGTGACGTTTTACAGAGATAAACAATTTGCAGTTGGTTACATCTGTGCTTCATGAGGCTTTAGACAATGCCAAGAATTGATCTGAGCATAATAGCAAACACAAAAGGAGGAACAGAAGAATATCAGCCACTAACAACTTTGCATACAACAAGTAACACCGTGCTATTGCAATACAGATTCAGATCTTATTCAGGATCTTCTTCTTCTTTCGGCTTTTCCCAGTTAGACGTCACCACAGCAGATCACCTGTCCACGCATGATTGGCAGTGGAGTTTTACAGTGTCGAGTTGCCAGCCCAGCACCCAACCTTCCACAGAAGGCACACTCACACCTAGGGACAATTTATAGTGTCCAATCCACCTGCAGCATGTCTTTGGGATGTGGGAGGAAACTGGAGCACCCAGAGGAAACCCATGCAACTACAGGGAGGACATGCAGTCTCCACACAGAAGGCACCCTTGCCGAGAATCGAACCGGAGAACCTCTTTCTGTGAGGCGACAATGCTAACCACTACACCACTGTGGCCGCCTCAGATCTTATTCAGGATGCTTCGCCATATTAATGAGATTTCCTTGACAGTGAATGCTACAAGAAGGAGCCTTTGTTAGGTGTACATCTTTAACTGGATCTATTTTGCCAGATGGGAAATGTCTCGCTCCCCTACTGCTTTTCCCATATGACCACAGTGGCTTCAGCAGTTGCTGCATTTACAGGTCGACAGTGGTATATACTTTTATGAGTTTTTCATCCTTCTCTTGTGAAAAAGTGATAGTACATCTTTTTAATCAGTTCGCTTAGTCATAAATGCAAGCCCTATAGCTTTTGCAATTCACCATTTTCCATATGTTATTCTTAACTATCTAATTTCTACACTTCTTCTCACAGTTGATGGTTGAATACATCCATAATTTGACCAGACTGTTACATATAACTGTGTTCTCATCTATGTCACAAACCTTGTCTTTTCCCACAAGGCTCTTCTGTATCTGAAAATATATCATTGTTAATTTATTCTATTTATAATGTTATTAATTTATACTACTATTACCCTATACTAATATTTATAACACATGTTCATTTATGCTTCTGTTTATATTGCTTGCATAAACATGCATTTGCTTTTTTAGGCTTTAGCAATTTGCTCCTTTTTGTTTATTCAGGGTTGTCATTTTGGTTCCCTATGTTGTGCCGTTGTCTTCAGTGAGAATCTGAACTAGACCAGTTTATGGGTTGGATGAAAGGTATCTGTTTTGCTATGAAGGTGTTTTCTCAGATTTCTGATTTCATTCATTCATTGCTTCCATGTTACACATAAAGGGACATCTGATAAGGTTATTCAGACCAAACTCTACTGCAAACCCTCAGCAAGCTTATAGCTCATATACCCACTGCCCCTGAAGCAGCTTTCCCAAGCTCTGTGCTTAACATTTCTCATGTCACTCTGCCTTTCAAACAGAAATCACACCTCAGCAGCTGAATGCAATCAGCATCTTGGTGAATTTTTAGCCATGGCATTTACATAGGTTCATAGGTTCATAGATAGGTACTAGGCTATTGGCCCTAGGGCTTATATAAGCCTAGCCAAATGGTACCCTGGCTTTTGCCACCCAAGAAAATTATTTTCCTGTGCCCCTGTCAAGCAGAGCCACAGAAGTGATCCCCGGGTTGAATTTCCTATCTCCCATCCAATCATTAAGATTTTTCTTGAAGAGTGCTAATGAGGAGCTTTGTTTGATATAGATAGGTAGTTTGTTCCAGAGTATGGGAAGTCTCTAGGACAGGAATCGATCCCTCAAGCATGTTCTGTTTATTGTGGTGACAAGGTTTAGGTCCCTAGAGCATGTAGCTCGGAGGTATTCAGATTTCTTTAAGTGGAGCATGTCCAATACTTCTGGGTTTGACATAGCTTTGTGTGTTAGGTAGAGATCACCTCTGAGTAGGTGATATGTGACAGAGTGAAGCTGGAGTTTTTTGAGATGGTCTGCATAGGGCATCTGTTTGAGGCCGGTAATCCTTTTTGTGAGGTATTTCTGTGGCCTTTCCAGTTGTTGTAGATGGCTTTTGAGGTACATACCAAAAGGGGCATTGTACTCTATAATGGGTCTAATGAGTGATGAGTAGAGGGAAACAATTACCTCTTTTTTCCTGGATGAGAAACTTTTTGTGATGAAGTGTGCCACGTAGAAGATTTCCTGACTACTGTTTCGATGTGATTATCAAAGGAGAGACTACTGTCCACCTGTGTACCAAGGTCTCTTATCACAGTTTCGGTGTTAAGTAGACTACCGCCTATGTGGTAGTTCATGGGTACAGAGTTTTTACCAAAAGGGATGACAATGCACTTTTTGGCATTGAGCTTCAGGCCATGGCTTTGACACCAGGCATCTGTCTCAGTGAGGCCCTTTTGTAGGATGTCCACGTCGTTAGAAGTTTTGATTATGGCTCCTAGTTAGCAGTTATCTGTGAACTTTGTTAGCCAAAGTCCTTCTGTGTTAGCCTGTACTTCAGAGAAGTAGATACCAAACAGGAGAGGACCTAGGACTGAACCCTGTGGTACTCCACTTGTCACTGGTCTGAAGTTGGATTTAGAGTCTGTTACTTTCACAGTGTGGGTTCTGTCAGTGAGTCAGTTGGCAACCCATCTTGTGACATAGGGATTTATACCTAGGTTAGTGAGTTTATCTATAATTCCAGAGTGGGGGATGATGCCGAAAGCCTTGGCAAGATCTAGATAGGCTGTGTGAACCACCTTACCCTCATCTACAGCTTTGGTGACCGCTTCAAAGAAGTCTGTCAGGCTTAGGAGACATGATCTGCCTTTTACAAACCCGAACTGGGTAGGGTCCAGACTATGGAGATTACCAATGTCATTGTTTATAAGTTCCATGATGATACATTCCATAGCTTTGCAGACCAGGCTCGTCAGGTAATGGGGCGGTAATTCTCAGGGTCTGTGGTGGCTCCCCCTTTGTGGAGTGGGATAACCATTGCTGTGCACCATTCAGTGGGCACAAAGCCTGAGGTGAGGCTATGATTGAACATGGTACTTAGGTGGGGTGCCAGTTTGTTCTGTAATTCATGTAGAACACAGCCTGGGATGTTGTCAGGTCCCATGGATGCAGTGTTCTTGGCTTTGGAGAGTGTGTTTTTTACCTGTGCAGCTGTGATTACAGGAACTTTTCATTCTTCCGGTATAGAGATGGGCCCTTTAGGGGATGAGAGGGGGCAAAGTTAGCACTGAGCCTATCTGCCAGGATGTTGGCATATCAGTTGGTTCTGTATATTTAGTGCCATTGTGCTGTAACTCAGAGCAGATCTAAATGTTGCCATTGAGATTCTTGACATAGCTATAGAATGCTTTGTGGTTGTCTTTAGAATCAGTGACGATTTTGTTTTCGTAACTAGCTTTGGAGGATTTTATGAGGGACCTCAGCTTCTTACTGAGGCTGACCATGGAGTTCCTCCTATCATGGGATTTTACTCTTTTTTGCAACAGTTTCTTTCTTCTGTTGTAGAGTTTGTTTATGGCAGGGGACCACCAGATTGGCTTCCTTTTTTTGAGGATAGCATCTTGGTTCTGTTAGGGATTGCACGATCCATGCACTCGTGTAAGTGCTTATAAAGTGCAATTGTATCGGATTCAGCAGACATACCTCTATTGCCCATCAGCATGGGTGTCGTGAAGTTTGCCACTTCTGTCTTAAGAAGTGTGAAGTTGGCTTTGGAGAAATCTTTTACGGTGGTTTCCCTAATGGGGGGGTGGGGCAGGATGTGGATGTCTAGGGTGATTTGCTTGTGGTCGGATCTGACCAACGAGGAATTGGCCTCTGGTGTGGAACACCAGTTGCCCATGTTGGTATTGACCAGGTCTAGGATATTGCTGCCCTTGGTGGAGGTGTGGATAAGTTGATCCAAGGCGTTGGAATTTATGAATTCCAGAAAACGTTGAGCACAACAGTTGGTACATGAGTAGTTTTCCCAGTTAATGGTGAGGTAGTTGAAATCACCCATTATTAGAGTGTTAGGTTGTACCCTAATGTTTTCCAGTGTATCAAGAAATGAGGAGTGGGAATCCTGGGGCATGGTGAGGGATCAGTAGCAAGCTACAATTTGGATTGCGGTCTTGCCCAGAGTTAGTTGCACTTGGATAATCTCGGATGCATTATGCTGAGCAACTAGCCTGGAGGTGTGGATATCCTTAATGAATATGGACACGCCTCCGCCTATAGTGCTTCGGTCCAGGTTAGGTGGTCGAAAGGTGTGGTATGAATTATAGCCTGGTAATGCAGGGGTGCTCTCTGGAGCCTTGAACCAGGTCTCTGTCACTGCACAGATGTTGATGTTCTCCATTTGAGGGAGTGCCTCGAGTGAGTGCATTTTGAGGTTTAGACTTCTAGCTTTAAGTAGCATTACCCTCAGATTTTGCTTGCTTGTACCTGTTATGGTGGTGAATTTGTCATTTGAATCTTGCCTAAAAAAGGCACTATAGGGGTGGCAAGAGCCTTAGCCAGTAGCTGGAATCCCAAGGGCGACAGGTGTAGGCCATCTCTGGCAAAGCATCGTGGTTTGTCGATCATGTCATCCCAGGCAGACAGATACTGGATCCCCTTAGAATGACACCAAAAGCTTAGCCAATTGTTGAAGTCAATCATTTTGTCCTTGTACTGTGGTATAATTCTGGGTGATGGCAGGATGCTACTCAGGGCTAGGGTCATACCTGCCTGGGCTACAAGATCGGACAGCTCCTCCATGTCTCTTTTCATGTAGTCCAGGGAGGTCTGGCTCAGGTCATTCACACCAACATGGACAATGACAGTCATATTTGTACTTGTTGTGGAGTGACCTGAGTGCATGTATTATGTGGTGGATCCTGGCACTTGACAGGCAGCTGACAGTAACTTTCTCCTTGTTTAGCCTGGTGAGTGGAACATCAGTGTGCTTGACTATAGAGTCACCTATGATTAGAGTGTTGGGTACATTGTTATGCCTTATGGGCTGTGGTTGAGTGACACACTGAGTTTGTGGGCTATGTGTCATTTGGGTTGTGTTGGGGGAGTGGAGATTGCTTGCGTTTCTGCTTTGGAGGTCCCTGTTGCTTGGGTAGATGTTTTTTGAGACCCTCCGTGAATGTAGGTGTGTGTTTTGTGTTTCTGTGTGTGTGTTTTGGTGGTGTAGGTTTTGAGGGCTTATTCTGCCATACTTGGGTAGAACAGAATGCGGAGTTACTTATCTATTGAAAGGAATAACTAACAGAGAAGATGATAGTATTAACTTTCCATTGTATTTTTCTCAGCAGGCAGGCTTATGTGGAAGGGCACAGTCATCACCAGTATTACTTTTAGTAAGGGTCAGACTGTACTTTATGGAATAGAGTGTCCAAAGGACCATGAGTTACTTTTGTTAGGGGCCTAAACTATGGTGCTATATCTAGGAACAAAATACTTCACCCATTTAAACTGAAAGAATGTATGGATTTTTGCAACAACTAAAGATTTTTCTAAGTGTTATAATTGCTTAAGCAGTAGAATTCGAATGAATTGTCTCAATCATTGGTTCATAGGTTCATAGGTTGGTACTGGGCTATCTGCCCGAAGACGTATATTAGCCCAGCCACGTTGTGCGGTATTCATCTCCCCTTTAGTAGTTCCCTAGACCCTTGTACTAGCAGCTAGTACCCTTGGCCCCTATCTAGTAGTGCTGTTGGTGTGTTCCCCGGTGTGAACTTTCTGTTACCCATCCACTCATCAAGGTTCCTCTTGAAGAGTGATAGTGAGGGGCTCTGTCTTATGTAGATCGGGACCCTGTTCCATAGTAAGGGAAGTCTCTGCGAAGGGAATCTATCCCTCCAGCATGTTCTATTCATTGTTGTGTTGAGGTTTATATCCCTAGAGCGTGTAGCTCGAGTAGATTTTGTTTTGCTAAGATGGAGCATGTTCAACAATTCTGGGTTGGACATGGCTCTGTACATTAGACAGAGATTGCCTCTGAGAAGGTGGTATGCAAAAGAGAACAGTTTTAGCTTTTTCAATCATGCTGCATAGGTCAACCATTTGAGGCCAGTAATCCTCTTGGTTAGGTACCTCTGTGGTCTCTCCAGCTGCTGGAGATGTCTAGCCAGGTACATTCCAATTGGTGCATTGTACTCAATAATGGGTCTGATGAGGGAAGAGTAGAGGGGCACCATTACATCCTTAGATCTTGATGCAAACCCTTTCCTGATCAGATGGGTCATATAGAAGGATTTTCTAACCACTTTGGCAACATGGTTATCAAAGGAAAGCTGACTATCTACATGGGCCCCTAGATCCCTTATTTCTTCTTCAGATTTCAGGACATTACCTCCTATGTTGTAGTTTGCGGGTACTCTGTTTTTTCCAAAGGGGATTACTACGCATTTTTTTGCATTTAGCTTGAGACCATGGCTTTGACACCATGTATCAGTCTCATTGGGGCCCTTCTGGAGGATCTCCATGTCGGCCGGAGACTCTATTATAGCACCCAGTTTGCAGTCGTCCACAAACGTAGTCAGCCACAGCCCTTCCATGCTTGCCTGTACTTCTGAGAAGTATATGCCAAACAGGAGGGGACCCAGGACAGAGCCCTGAGGCACACTGCTCGTTACTGGTCTGGATTCGGGCATAGATCCCGCTACTCTTACTTTATGGGATCTGTCTGAGAGCCAGTTTGCGATCCATCTTGTGACGTAAGGGTTTCTGCTCAGGCTGGTGAGCTTATCAATAATACCTGAATGGGGAATGGTGTCAAATGCTTTAGCAAGGTCAAGGTAAGCCGTGTGTACCTCCTTTTCCTTATCTATAGCCTGAGTAACTGTCTCAAAGAAATCCACCAGGTTCAGGAGGCATGATCTGCCCTTGACAAAGCCGAACTGTGTGGGGTCCAGCGACTGGAGGTTCCCAATCTCTCCATTTATGAGTTCTATAATGATTTGCTCCATAGCCTTACAGATCAGACTGATCAGGCTTATTGGTCGGTAGTTCCCGGGGTCAGTTGTGGCCCCACCCTTGTGTATCATGGAAGATAACGAGTGAAAAAAAAATGTTTAACAACTGTATTAATCTGTGATCTTTTTTACGTAAAAATGACCACAGTGAATATTTGTAAATAAATAAATGTTTGCTAACTACTCCTGTTAAGAATCAATTTCCAAACAGCAAATAAAAAAAATAGATTGGAGACATAAGTGTTTAGTCTTGATTATAGTGTGAAGCTAGACAGAATGTTTTACAATGACAGCAATTTAAAATGGTTGGCCCATCCACATTAACTCCATGCAATCTCATAAGACTTGGAGAAATTAATTGAATTTTGATTAAAAGATTATTTTTTAGCTCACGTTTTTCTCCTTGTGTTTTAATTCCTATGATAATTGGGAAATTAGTTAATGTTTGACATAAAAATAAAAATCAAGTTAAATATAATGCTCATTTGTTCACTTTTGTGTTGTAGTATAAATATATTTTACTTTTTTTTTTATTTTTCCTGTTTCATTATAGCTATCTATCTTTCTCTATATTTAATTTTGTTGACCATATATGGCCCACGTTCAGGGCAGTCTGCATACTGACTAAGGATAACTTGGCCAGGACATTGGGGGTTACTCTTTCATAGTTGGGTGCTACTAGGTTGACATTTTCTCAAGGGGGCAAAACAGAGTAGGAGAGGGAGCTGCATGGAATGAAGCTCTGCCAGTAGAGAAAGAGAGTGAGATGTGGGGTCGTAATACTTAACCAGTGTAGGTGGGGACTGAGATGCAACAGAGCAGCACTGAGTCAGTGCAGCAGGAAACAAAGGAGTAACACCGAACCAACAGAGGAAGAGGAGAGTGAACTGCTGCAGAGAAATGCCGAGTCAGTGCAAGAGCAATGTAAGACTCAGTGGAGTAACGGTAGGAGGACGTAGGGCATTTAGACACCATCGTTTCATCCATCCGTCTTATAAAAGCTTTGGTAATACAGCTTTTGAGGATGTAGTACCTACTGAATGGATTTTGACAGACATGTTGGACAGAATCAAAGGCTTGTAAGATGAGGCTGTAGCTAAGGCACTTGGCATGTTGCAGCTGTCCAGAACTGGTTCAAGTAGCATGTCACATTCTCCTTTACCTGATTCTGTTGGTGGTTCTAAACTATAATATTATGCATGGAGTGGGTGCAGTTGTTCCAGATGTGACACCTGGAACTTGTGAGATCCGGAATGAGATTTTGGCCTCAGGAAGAGGATGGCCATGGATGTGGTTAATGTCTCTTCCCAGCATGCAAAGATTGACACAGTTTTGTGTTGTCATTTAATTTTCAGACAATAGGATGCCTCGCAAGAACCACCAAGTGATTTTGTCTGTTATTTTGCACTTGGTGAAGGTGCATTCACATGAACAGAAGACTTAGCACAATTTGTTTTTAATGAACATACAGAAAGTTGTTCTGCCAACTGTATTGTTGGAAATTGAAAAAGAGATACCAAATGATCTTTGGAAAAACTACAGTTCAGCAAATTTACATGAATAGTTATTGCTTTCTGCATATTGTGAGTCACAATATTTTCTTGGAAAAAATGCATAACTGCAGTTTGGAAAGAATTGCAATGATGATTGTGATCTACATAAGAATGATGGAAAATTTCATTTGTGGATGGGAGGATGGGCTTGCTCTTTAAATCTAATGATGTGTAATGGCAAACTGCTGCACCTGTCTAACCAAGTCATAGTGAATGCCCAATAAATATTTCATAAGATGTGCTAGGCAGCCCAAGTGATGTTCTTAATGTGGGAAGTTCAGACTTTTAAAGGCACAATGGGTCAAGCATTTCTGTGATTAATCCTGTACAAGTACACATACTACAGGTATTTCTCACTCTATACTCTACTAGAAGGAATTCTTACTCTCATTCCTGGGTGGAATGCCCCAGGGTGGCTACTGAGCCATATAGGGAGGGTGAATAACATACTACAGTTAAGAATGGGGTGACAGAGTAAAAGGAACAGAGTTTTTTGTTAAAAATAGCCATTAAATATGATGGGAGTATATAAGAGGAGATGGGAAATACAATGGCAGACATGGGTAGGCAACATGGGTAGGCAACACAAGTTCCTTGCTACCGACATATCTATGATTATAGGCAAATTCTGAGAAGGAAACTGAACCAGTTGCAGGCAGTGAGGTAAAGACAATGTAATAGTCAGAGGATGAAATGAGAGGACACAAAGAAAGATGCATGAAAGTTTTGTCATTTTTATAAATACTTTAAAATCTTTCTCAAAATATTAGAGCATCTGGCAATGGGTACAATGTCCGAAAGCTGACATAAGTTTGTGATACAGGATATTAGGTTTATATAAGACAGGAGTAGGTAATAGATGGAGGGTTTTTTGGTGGGTGAAGGTGTTTTGTCCTTTTAGCAAGAGACATTTTCAAGAGTAGTAGTGTTACAGAAATGAAATTCTAAGTCTCTACGTGTACAATGTGGTTCAAGCTGGTCAGGCATTAGTCGCAGATTTTAGTACAATACAAGGCAGGTAGAGCACCATAACTTATTGTCAGCTGATTTCACCACCAGAGAAAGACTCTGTGACACAAGAATGAACCTTTTTGTACTCCATGTCCAAAAATGGGAAAAATGGGTTGTGGATGGATGGATGGATGGATGGATGGATGGATGGATGAATGGATGGATGGATGGATGGATAGATCGTGTGGGCTTAAGAGATAGAAATGTAGACAGCAAAAGGACTGCAGAACTAGGTTAGAGAAGCAACTGTGAAAAGAAGAAAATGCAAAGCTTTTTTTCATTAGAAGTTACTAACAGAACTGTATTTTGGGAGGAGGGTGGATTTTAGTGTTTGGAATGAGGTTTGCATTTGCTATAAGGTGTGTGGAATACATAAGGCTTTTTCAGATCATGTTTAATTGATATAAGGAAGAACAAAAGGTAGAAGGGATGAAAGCAGGTCAGGCTGTTAACAAGGTTGACTGATGAGATGTATTGCAATCATCTGAAGAAGTATATTGGGAGGTTTAGAAGTGACATACAGCTTTAAGACAGCTATAGTCATCTGTTCTTGTTTGATGGGTTGTTCTGATGTTGAAGTTTCAAGAAGACCACATATAGAATGAGAAAATTAAAGCAACAAGAAATAGTGATTTATTGGTTTTGGTTACAGGACTTTCATAAGAGTTTTGAGAGACAATTGTAAAAAGGAAGATGCAGCTACACTGTCGTATAAAAGAAATAAAAATAGGAAAGGGAAGTGTAAGTGTATAAGACAAGTATACCGCATAAAAGGACAGAAAGGGCTATTTTTCCATTCTATGTGAATTAGAAGAGGGAGGGCTTCATAAGGCTTTTTAATTCAGAATGGGTGAACATGAGGAGAATTAAGCACATGCTTCAAGAAGGCAAAAGAAAATTATGTAGTGAGTTTCAGGAAAAAATGGTGAAGAAATAGCTGGGCTAAGGTGATGGGGTGCCTTCTTCACAAAAGGGCACAGAACTACACTAAACAGAAATATTTTGGTGCAGAATCACACAGGGTGAAGATGGATTAGGAGATTTCTTTTATAAGAATTTAGGAGAGATCAATAAAGATTTTGTGAAGGTGCTTAGTGTTTGGTTTATGGCAGAACAAAAAGGACCAGAAGATGTGTATGAAGATGTTATAATATTGTTGCTGAGGAAGACAGATATTGGTGACACTTAAGTAACTGGGGGACTGCAAGAATCATTTTAAATCGGATAAAAATATACTTGTGAAAGTGCTGCAGTTATGGATTTGAGAATATGTGCTTTTGTAGGCTGAGGAAGAACAGCTGGAGTCAGTCTTGGATGATATGATAAAGATGCTGTGGTGAGTTAGAGTTTGTGGAGAAGTATGGAGCTGAGGAAAAGTCGAGTTGTTTATGTTCCTTGGATGTTGATAAGGTATATAACTTGGTAGATTACAATAGCTATTTTGATCATAATTTAAGGGGAAATTTTCTTTCTTGGGTAGATAAAGTACACAGGAATGTCTTTGATGTAAACTACTGTTAATAATTAATGAGGTGTGGCTTCCACTGGGTAGAGGGGTAAATGAAGCAACAGAACTTTAGTCTTTTGCTATTTGGTTTTAGTAGGAATTGAATGATATAATGTATTAAAGTAAAATTATAGTTGATGACAGTTTCCATACAACTTGGTTTAAGTGTACAATGAATGAGATTTAACCTTGTAAAATTCTCTAACTGATTGTTCAACTCCCCTGATAACATTTCCTATAGGAGGTCACTACAACTGTGGTATTTATTTGTGCACTGGCACTGGTTCAGTCTGTTAGGCTTTTCCTTTCTCCACAATTGTAGCCTGTGAAGTTAGTATATGTATGCAAGAGGATAACTTGCCCCTTGAAGAAAAAATCCTTTTAGTGCAAGTTTCATCAAGGTCAATTTAAATCTGAACTTGATAAAACATAAGGGAAGCATTAGAGAGGGGCCATTAAGGACAGATATTGGGCCAGATTCCTAAGCACTTACTCTCAGTATGAGTGACTAACTCTAATGTGAGGCCTATCTATAAAGCAGGATTACACTGGGCCAGATTCCAAAAGACTTGTTTAAGGTGTAGTACTCTGACGTAAGGCCTGTCTTTAAAGCAGGCTTACATCAGGCCAGATGCCAAAAGATTTCTTCAAGGCATAAGAAACTTATTTCAGTGTAATACACAGGAGTAAATCTCTTAGACTGAAAACAAGTCTTTTGTAATCTGGCCCCACTGTAAGTCTGCTTTAAGACAGGACTTACACCACAGTAAGTCACTTACACCAAGAACATGTCTTTCTGAATCAGGGCATGCTTACAAATCACTTACACAGATAGCCAGCATTTTGGAATCTAATCCATTGTTTTATTTTGGTTTTATCTTACAATGATGTCATGATGTTCAGTTTGATGCACTTTAAAGGTTTGAATGCAATTTTAACAATAATAACAAATTGCAAAACTTGCTATACATATTGAAAGCATTTTTGTAGGATTGGACAAGCCTTCCTGTAACCCCAGAATAGATAAATAGATGGTTCTGAGGCCCATAACTTGGCTATTTATATATATATATATATATATATATATATATATATATATATATATATATATATATATGATGTGTGTGCGTGTGTGTGTGTATATATATATATATATATATATATATATATATATATATATATGTGTGTGTGTGTGTGTGTGAGTGTGTCTATATATATATATATATATATATATATATATATATATATATATATATATATATATCTCTTTAGGTTTACTGTCAAAATTGTGAACGGTACTTATGCCAACCTTGGTGATCAAATGCTTGTTTCCAAAGTCATGTAACGTCAATCTGTGCATTTCCGAATAAGTTAGCAAATGTTACTGCTCATTTGCTCTTATGAGGTTGACGATATATATATATATATATATATATATATATATATATATATATATATATATATATATGCTAACTCTGATATCCCTGTATCTCAGAGATGTGAAATATTCCAGTATACTGCAATCTTGAAATTAATATTTATTTCCCCTACTCACACTTTAATACTCACTGTTCCAAGGATTGCTGTTAAGGTTCTTCAATGTTTTAGTAAGTACATTAGTGGTTGATACGAGCCTTGGGATTGCAAGTCTAAGGGTTAATAGTGAAAAATATGCAGACTTCAAGTTATGGCATAGTGAGAAAGGGTATTAGAGCATCTGTTCTTTTGGAGTGTAGTTTTAAGACAGAGACATAATTAAAAATAAGTGTTTGAAGGTGCTAGGCATTATGGAGGCTAAGAAGCAATACTGGAAGTCTGTTGACATAGCCTTTAGAAAATATCTGCATGATAAAGTCATGAGGTGGCTTAGATTTGTATTTAGTAAGAGCCTACTTCTTGCTAGCTTAATCAGACTGGATTATTATGTACATGCTTTAATGTTTTGTGGGGCAAAGGGTTAAATCCTTTTAAGCAAGTAGTTTCATACAGACTGGCAGGAGAGTATGGTTTGTTTTATTGTGCATTTTATAATACTTTTGTTTTCTTTTCAACTATTTTTAATTCCATTTACCTTAACACATTGAATAATAGGTTGGGTGCCAAAAGAGTTGGGTGAAGAGGATTATAGTGAACCCCCATTGCCAGCTTTCCCCTCCGTGAGGGTAGGAATTTGGTTTACCACATGGGTAATACCTACAGGGAACTCTATGTGTTACACCCATGGAGCACATAGGTTCATAGGTGTGTACTAGGCTAATGGCCCTGGAGCCTTTACAAGCCTATCCCATTGAAGTGCCCTGGCATCATGCCACCTGATTATAACATAATGCTCTTGTGCCAGCACTGTGTGTTACACCCATGGAGCACAGGCTTGACCATCACCCATGAAGCACAGGCTTGACCATCACATAACGCTTCTGTGCCAGCACTGTGTGTTACACCCATGGAGCACAGGCTTGACCATCACCCATGAAGCACAGGCTTGACCATCACATAATGCTCCTGTGCCAGCACTGTGTGTTACACCCATGGAGCACAGGCTTGACCATCACCCATGAAGCACAGGCTTGACCATCACATAACGCTTCTGTGCCAGCACTGTGTGTTACACCCATGGAGCACTGGCCTGACCATCACATGTTGCTCTTATGCCAGTACTATGTGCTACACTCATGGAGCACAGGCTTGACCATCACATAATGCTCCTATGCCAGTACACTGGTTGTGAAAAGTCATCATGTGGAAGCAGGTTTACTCACAGCAGTCACCATACAATGCATTTCAAGGGAGCCACCACAGGGAAATGAGAAGCCCCAAGGGAGAGGGTAGGCCACTCCACTGGGCTATAACAATGACCCCCCCATCCTACTATGCAACACCTGAAATACAGGGAAGAAATTAGTACATTAGGCACCCCAGGCAGGAATGAGTGGGCTGTAAATTTTTTGCCTTGACCAGGGTGCCTGGCCCTTGACCCCAAAGAAACGAGTGGGTCATCTGGGTAAAGGAGGTGGTGAAACCATCAGTCAGATGCAGTGAAGGAGCAAAAATAAAAAATGAAAAAATGAAGGATAGGGTTGTCTCTTCTATAGGTAGGGCTGTGAAGTTGAAATCTAGCATCGTGGTGCCTAGGTAAAAGAAAGCAGTTGAGACATATATGTATCATATAAGAGTGATTTATTACTAATGTATTATTTATTATTTATTAATAAGTTAATACAGTGGAGGGTTCAACCATCTACAGAGTTATTTAATGTTAAAATGAGCTATAGTTTAGGGAACTGGTGTTTTCTTGCAGACATGATGGGACAGCATGGGGGATGGCATTCATTTCAGCTCAAGGTTTTTGTTCTTTAGTTATTTCTGTTCCAGGTAAGATCTGTCGTTTTCATTGTCCATTTCAAACCTTAGTGTGGTCAGTGCTACAAGATACAACTCCATGTACTGTTCTGCAAACTACATTCAAAAATAATGTATTCATTTCTTGTAATGAAATGTGCTAGAATTAAAAAAAATCTATATTTTTTTTAAATGAATTTTAATGCTACTTTTTTCATTAGTGAAAAAGAATGTTTCCAGAAATAAGATGTATCGTGTAGAATGAGGCGGAACTACACATAGCATTCTGTAACATAGTATCCAAGTCTGTGTGCAATCCCAAATATCCATGCTGTGTCCCTACAATTGGAAATGCCTTCTCACTATCCTACAATCTGTGTTTTTTTCTAAAGCTTCCTTCTTGCTGGTAGGTAAATAGCTATCAGTCTCAGTTTGAACTAAGCTCTACTGAGCTTTCAGCACATGCAAAGTGTGGTGTACACAGACAACATTCTTACACTGATAGTGACTCATGACATGTCCCACAGTGTCACTTTGCCATCACTGGCATGGGCTACTCAGCAGACACAGTACAATGTGCACCCACAAGGCAATTACCAGAAGATGGAAGATGGCAGAAATGGGCTGGGCTGAACCATCCGGGGACTTTCAACATGGACAACAAGTGCCGTCCTCAGGCATAAAGGTTCTCACTATTTTGCAGCACAAGATTATGTTTACATCTAGAAAGGCCTGATGTCATGTGGGGGAATTCCTGCATGGTAAACCTGATGGACAGCCATTGACCAAACATCTTTTTCAACTGTTCAGACTGAGCTGTAAGCCTTACTTTAACCATTTTCTTTGTCACAGCTGAAGTCCTCTGATTTCAAATTGAATGAGACAGTTTATTCCGCTAATGAACTATGCTGTTATGTATTTTATTGGCATGCCATGCTCTGATTATTATTTTGTCCAGTGCTTGTTTCACTTGCTTTTTTCCTTCCTTTAGTCCATCCTACATCATTGCTTCCTAGCTTGAATACCTGGTTTATCCATAAAAAATATCATTATTATAACAAACTTTAATAACACTACCATACAAATGTTAAGTGAAATCAAATGAAACCATGTCTTGTTCCTGAACATAAGTACCCTACATGGACAAATTTAAGCATTATATTTTGAGATACATACTTTACTTTCCACTGATCGCGGTGGTGGTTCTGCAGTAGTGTTGTCGCCTCACAGTAAGACGCTGTTCGGTTTGATTCTCAGCTAGAGCATCTTCTGCATGGAGACATGCGTGAATGGGCGTACCTTCGTTGAAGGTTGTGTGTCAGGGCTGGTAACTCGGAAAGTAAAAATCAACTACCAATCATTAGTGGACCGGAGTTCTGCTGTGGCGACCCCTAACCGGGAAAAGCCAAAAGACACAACAACAACTTTACTTTCCACTGAATTTGACAATGGAAGAAGAAAGGAAATTTTTGTTTGTATAAAATCAAAATATTTCTCTGTTGCCTATCTAATGGTAAACTCAAGTATGTTTATATTAGGTAGAGGGTGCACAGGCAGCTTGCTGCCTTCACAAAACATGTCCATTTGTAATCTCACAGCTTTGTGAATTCCAGATGGAACCTTTTCCATTTTGTCACAGATCCACATGTCGCACCTGTGATCTGCAAGGCTTGACAGATATATTCATTCATAATAAGGAAATGAATTCATAGTTGATGAATGTAGCACTTTAGATCATGAAATAATTATTTATCTCCTACAATGCCTAGAAGTACAAGTGACCAGCTTCTTCAAAATTTATGTTGCAAGCTGCTATAAATATGATTATTACCTCATTAAAATGGTTTGCCATCAAAATTTCAAAGGCTCATTTATGAAAATCATGTGGCCTAAAGTACTTTTTTAAGATTTCACAATGCTGAACTGAAATAATACAAAATCATATTAACAAAAGTAAAGCTTGATTTGTTATTATGAGTTTGGCATTGTGAATGGAGATTGCGGTACAGTAAGGATGGGGGAATTTACCCCTTTCCTCACTGTAGTGTGATCTCGGAGTCGGTATATATATATATAATTTGCATGGGGTGTGGGGGATGCAGGGGGGCTTACACCCTTGATAAATTGTAAAAGGACATACAGACTTTCAAAACCAGAAGTCTGGTATTGTCGTTCGTTGTGTTTATGACATCCAACATTTAGGCTAAATTTTGTTTTTGCTTTTGGAATTTTAGTTCATTCTTTTAAGAGCAAATTATTTTGCCTTTGATATTTTGATGGTAAACCTATTAAAATCTAAGATAAAAAAACAATCATTTCTTTTTACTAAATCTGAGTGTTACTAGTGTCATCCAAAAAGTCTCATCCATCATGGGGTTAACTGAAAATGCCAAATAAATCCTGGTCTAGCAGTTGGCATAGAAGATTAAGGTGCTGTTAATGTGATGTTTATTGGAGTCTATTGGTGGGAGGTTCAATTCTTTCAGCCTCCATTTACTAACTGTGTGATCCTGAGCAAGTCAATTAACCAGACACTGCTCCTGAGCTGAGTGCTCTACCCTAGAAAAGAAATATAAATAAAATAAAAAAATAAATAAAAAAATACATTTGAAAATCTAGTCCTTTGCTCATACTGAATTGTCATCAACAATACAAAAACTAAGTAGCCAGTACCGACAGTAACACACTTACAAATTCAGTGTCATGCATGCAAATTATTGTAATGAGAGAGTAGACTAAATACAATGCAATATTATTGAAGCACACACAGAGCAACATGACACAAAACATAACACAATGTGACATAAAATGCATAACACCATGACTGAAGGTAGAGGGGCTAACGGAATGACCATTGGATTTGCACTATTTGAGGCATTGTACCAGACTGTTGTAAAGAAGCAAAAAATGAGCCATTTGGTGAAGCTCTCAGTTTACTGGTTACTCACTGTCCCCATCCTCACCTGTGAGCATGAGCTTTGGATAGTGTCTGAAAGAATGAGGTTGAAGACACAGACAGCAGAAACAAATTTCCTTCACAGGAGCTGGGATTTCTGTAACACAGTGCAGAACTTGGCAATCTGGGTGGATCTCAGGGTACAGCCACTGTTTTTTCTTGTTGACACGAGTCATTTCCAATCATTTTGGCACCTTTATGAGAATGACCCTAGGTACTTGCCACAGGAGAAAAACCACGCCCCCTCATAGAGAGAAAGCCTTGAGGTAAACAAAAGCAGAGTATAGCTATCATTTCTATTTGCCCAGAAGTGTTTGGGGATCCCACAGGATGGGCTGGGATATGCTGTTGAGGATATAGAAAACCTGTCCACATGGCTCAAGTTACTGCCACTGCAACCCTGTCCAGGATAACCAGTTTAGAACATTATAATGATGATGATGATGGTGCTAAAATGCTACACAATATAACTCAAAGTGTTAAGGTTATAATACAACAGTAATTCCCTCTTGTAGTCCTGGGTTTGGTTTCCGGAGTTTCTACTTTTTTTCCTTTGTAACAATGAGGAAGTCAGTTAATTAAAGCAGTTCCCAGGCCTAACCTTTGAAAACAAGCATTTGTCCATTTTGACTTACTTGGCTAACACATGGGGAAAAATAAATACTTATATATAAAAATATAGTGGAAGTGGATTAAGAAGAATGACAGTAACTGTGCAAGTCTTTGGTTGATGGTTAAATATCCTGCTCTATTCACCTAATACAATTTTGGTTGGTGGCTTCATCTATCACAGCAGTAAATATCAGTGATGAGTAACTACATGTACAGCTTAATAAGTTTTTTTTTATAAATTCCCTCACCACATTTTGCATATTTCATGTTTTGGTGATAAGGAAGTCAAGCTTGCCTGACACCCTCTTTTCAGCGGAGGGTGATTGACAAAAACTACACATACAAATTATTAGTGCATAAGAAATGCATGCAATGATAGCAATTCTAGATACAGTATATGGAAAAATTATAAAATAGTTATATGATGAAAACTATGGGATTAACTTTGTAATCTCAGCATGCTTTGACATAAAAATATTCACATTGCACAGACTTTGTAGTTTCATATTGATATGATGGCAGAGACAGCACCCTGCTTGACTTAGTATAAGAACAGAACAGAACTTACAAACATTAAATACAATTAACAAAAATGGTAAACAGATGGGTGCTGCATATGCTACATGAACATTTCATCCCTGAAGTAAAGTAGTACCAGAGTGCTAGAGCTTCTAGCTCCTGGGGAGCTGGTTCCAAGTGAGCCCAACAACATACTGTAACAGAGCATCCCTACATAAGTTATTGCCTCAGGGTCTTCTTACTAGCTGGTTACTACTGGATTTCCATTATAGTAGGTGTATGCTGCTCAGTGTAATGATGAGATGGAGCTGTCCATGAGGTGCAGAAACCAGGAGGATTCATTTAGTAATCAAGAATTGTTATTCATAAAGGATGGCAGCTTCAGTGACCGTAGTGAATCTCATTGATGAGTTGGGTCTATATTATATGCTTGAAGAGACTTTTCTTCGAACAAATAATCATCGACCCCTAAAGAGCTAATGCTCTAAAGCACAAACAGCCACATTCGCAAATTTTTTTCCTCAGGAAAAAATTCAGTCAGCCGTTATTGAGAACTGCCCTTTTCCCCAACATAGAGCCATCTTGGAATATTTAGTTGGGGGGTATGAGGGGCACAGCCCCCCCCCCATGTTGGGGGGGGTGGGGTTGAAGCCCCCTACCTCATTAGGGTTTTGAAGTTCGTGTTTTTTGTGTATGGCCCCAAGAATTTTTTCCAGAGGAAAAAATTTGCGGACATGGGCATTCGCACTTTAGAGGGTTTGCTCTTTAAAGGTTGATGATTATATGTTCGAAGAAAAGTCTCTTCAAGCATATAATATAGACCCTGATGAGTTCTGTTGGTAGAGCTGTCCACACAACTCTTTTCCTTGTGTCCACTGATACAAGACCATTCATGATACCTGATAAGAAGATAATTTCCGGAGGTGTAATCTTTCATAGTTTCATATTACAATGAAAGAATGGTAGCACACTCAAACAGAGACACTTAGTACTGACTTGCTAAAATCATTGCTTACTGTTTTCGTGATTACAAATATTTACCCTATAAAGCAAAAAAATACCGCCCAGTTGTCACAAAAAACTTTTAAGAGTGTTTTGTTTCCGGAATTAATGGAACTTCATCAGAAAACAAAGTAACTACTTCCTGGATACATTTAAAAAGCCTTAAAGGCACCAAATTTTTTAAAGTTGTTGTTTGTCTTTTGGCTTTTTCCCAGTAAGGGGTCACCACAGAGGAATTCCAGTCCGCTAATGATTGACAGTAGATTTTTACGAAACGCCAAGGTGCCAGCTCTACGCCCAACCTTTAACGAAGGCATGCCCATTTACCCACACGTCTTTCGAATGCTATCCAACTACGGGGAGGACATGCAGACTCCACACAGAAGGCACTCCCAAGCCAAGCCGAGAATCGAACGGGAGAACCTCTTGCTGTGAGGTAACAACGCTACTGCTGTACCACCACAGAATACACCAAATTTTTTAAAGTGACAGTGCTAAAAAAGTGCATAAACTTTAACATGACATAATAAAGTGCTTAAGAGCTGCAGTGCAAGTGCAACAGTAAAATGCATTTTGTTTAAAAAGCATTATATAGAGAAACCATTTTATATAAAAATTATATGTCAGTTTGTAATGCTGATCTTTTAAATATAAAAACAAGTCATAACAGAATCAAATAATAGCTTTATCTTTCAAAGCAGGTTTGATAGAAGTAAAAATCATTGAACTCAGGGTAACCCCTGCATTCAGAAGCAGCTGCCAATAAAGTTCACGTTACTCCAGCCTCACCTCCCAGTCTCCTCCTCTGATAGACACAGGAGCTGTTTCCAGAATAGTAAACATAAATTTCTTAAATTATTTGCACACTACTGAATGTTTATACAAAGTATTCACTGTATGCTTCATTTTGATTGCATATAGATGCTGGTAAATATTATTTGTCAAGGAACCAATAGTCTTACCAGTATAAAAAACTGGGCAGGAAGAACAAAATGACACATAAACTACCCCTTTCATTTCACAATTATATTTACCTCTTGCAGATAATAATTTGGGGAACCCTGCCACAGAAACAAAATGTGCATTTTAAAATAAACTGCACTGTCTGCAGATACCACACCTTCCCATACCAGCATTCTGAATGACAACATCAAGACAGTCCCTGTTGTGTTCAAAAATAAATTTAAGAATTTTACTATTCTTGTAAACAAACTTTGGTTCATGTCCCAAATTTTTACCCTAGTTAGCTCAGTAAAGTGAGTGGCAGGGATCTAAGTCTCTGTGTTACACTGTTAGGGTTATATTTTACATCAGTTTGAACATAAGGTATACAGTGTCTTACCTTTCTAAAATACGGTCAAACAAATCACCTTGAAATTAACTGTGCTTTCCAGGGTGTCTTGTGCATTTCTTAATTTGAATAGCTTCCATATGTGTTGATGCATTTAGTGTTTCTGACAAAGCTGATGCACAAATGATACATGAATATAACTGTAGAAAATAAGGATGTGTTCCAGTTTCTATACTGGCATTGTGTTTGCATGTTATTTAGCATTAGTCACATATGCTTTTCAAGCAAAACCTGTATTCCTGTTTCATGGTGAATTGCAGATAATAGTGTATCATATCTGAAGAATATTTAACATTGTAATTCCATGTGGAAACAAAGTTCATAGTAACAGTGAAATGCATAAACTGCTTTTTGATCCAGTGTAGTTCTTATCATTTGATTATGTTATACTTTATAGCACACAGTATCAGAGTAGAAGGAAATATTGACACTAGGTACACAGGATGTTAAAGATAAACTGTGTGCCCTGCTCAAACTGTTAAGTCAAAGTGACTCAGCAAAAATGAATTACAGATGAGCTAGCAATGTTTCCAATGGTGAGTGAACAGGTAGGAATATACTTCTAGTCAAGGTTTTTTAGAACATACCAGTTTTAATTATTTTTATCTGTGATTCATGATTTAGTACTAAAGTGACATAATATGACAATGACATAAAAATAAGATAATCAAGCAGAGAACATTAGGACTTCATTTAGCCTTTTCCAGCTGTACAATCAGAAGGACAAGGGTCTAAACCAGGATTTTTGTTGGAGAATTAAAAAATGTAGAAGCTCCAATGAAGGGGTGATATCTGATGGCAGCTGTGGTACCGCAATGCCAACAGAGAGTGGGGTGCCGATATTTATTTTTCTCATTTGTTTGGTTATATCAGCCTCTCCTGGGGCATTCTGGCACATATTATACCCCTCCATAAAGGCAGTGACCCCACTATTCTCTCCAACTACTGCCCAATTGCTATTCCCTCTCCCCTATCTAAGATTCTTAAGGAATGTGCTCAGACTCAAACTGCTTAAATTACTAACCAAAAGTCAAAGCCTGTGTCCTACTCAGCATGGATTCAGGCCAGGTCACAGCACTATGACAGCCATCATATCCTTCAGAGACACAATCAATAAAGCTAGGTACTCTAGTAAGCATGTCTCTTCCACCTTCCTAGACTTCTCCAGAGCATTCAGTGCCATTTCCCATCCCCTTCTTCTTAACCATCTCTCACAATCAGGACTATCCACCCCTTCTTTTAATTGGTTCACAACCTGTTTATCTAATAGGCAACAAGCTGTTAATTGGCACTCTTCAGTCTCCTCCTACCTCCCGAATCCCACAGGGATACCACAAGGTTCCATCTTAGGACCCTTGCTCTTTAGTATCTTCATTAATATGCTGCACTTATCTATTAGTCATGGCTCTCTTATTCAATATGCTGATGATTTTACAATCATTTGCACTTCCGACACTATTCCCAAGCTCCAGCTCAACACTCAACTAGCATTCTCCGCCATCGAAAACCGGCTTACCAAAAATCACCTTCTCCTCAGTCCTAATAAAACTAAGTTACTAGTTTTTAGTCCAAAATTATGCACCTCCAGTAGACAAAAAGCAACTGTCCATACTCTCCCACAATAAAACTCCAACAGAAATAGTCTCCCACACCAAACTACTAGATGTTATAATTGACAAACAACTCAATTTTGATCTTATGTCCATCATCACATCAAAAAATCTAACTAAAAACTGGTCTTGCTTTACAGACATAAGCAATTCCTTACCCCTACTACAAAAAAAAAAAAAAACTTAACCATCACCTATCTACTACCCTCTCACAAACCTAACCTCCAATCTAAAGTCTAGATTAGAAACCTGCTACAATAAAAAACTGCTCAATTTGCAACAAACACCTTCTGTTCTACCCACCACTGTATAGCATTATGCTTTCTAAAATGGTTAGAATTACCACCCCATCTCTCATATATTCAGTTAATGACAGCACACAAAATTATATACAAACCTTGACTATGCCCTGTCCTCTCATCCATTTTCATGAACTACCTACTTAACAGACCCCTTAGATCTGAAAATCAACATCTGCTACAACGTCATAAGCCAAACCTCTGAGCTGGCCAACTTCCTTACTGCCACACTACGGCCAAAAAATGGAACTCTCTTTCTATAATTCTGAGATCAGATCAAAACTTTGCCACCTTTAAATCTTCCTTACATAACTACCTACCCTCCATTTGGAGCTGTAACTGCTCCATATCCCCTTTTCTCAAAACCTGACCTCCTCACTCTAACTATGCTCACTCTCTTTTCTAGTCTACATCTCAGATGCACTGACAAAAGTGCTCACGCCAACTGCCTAAATGTTATGCTTGCTGAAGTGAAATATGCTGTTCTGTTGATGTTTCTCCCACGTGTACCATTATGTTTTCTTCACCTGTGCATCTTTTGCCTTTTTTAATATGATCCATGTTATTTTTGCCTGTGTTGTTTCAATATGTTAATTTATGTTTTTCTTTAACTGTACTAGTATGTATATTGTGATATTTTGTTCAACTGTTCTAGCTCGTAACATGTTCTTGGAGATTTTCTCTCTGGGGCTCCACTGAAAATGGGCTCCTTTGGCCCAGTGGACTATCCTGGTAATCAAATGTCAATAAATAAATATATAAATAAATAAATAATTAAATAAATAAATATATTCTCTGTCTTTAGGATTTCTTTAATTTTAATAATATTTGTGCAGTCATTCTTTGCTCTACAGAGAAAGCAGCATTTTCAAAATGTTCAGTTTATATACTGTCATGAAAGTGTAATGAACCTATGCCTACCCTTTATGTGAGCATGTCAACGGTCACATGATTTCAGATATTTCCAGACATTTAAAAGCAATCTTTTTTCAAGCCAGTATCAAAGTCAATGCTCATGCAACACAAATTTTTCTTTTGAGCATGAAGCTCTATCTCTATCCACCATATAATGGAAAAAAAAACAGGTTGTATGTATACTTTAAGAAACAGCAGTCAGCAGCATGCAATGTTTCTATCCTGGTGATGAAAGACATTACAGAGCTTAGCACCAAGATAAATGGCATACCTTTCAGCTGTCACACATTAACAGGTGCTTTGATCATTTAGCATCTCTGAAACTTCCCTCTCTAATTAACACAGAATTGTATAACATACCTCTCAACCTCTTAGAACAAGAAATCTGGACAAAGCCATGAATAAAAGTGGGACAAAGGCCCAAAAATAGGGACACTTTTTAAATATTGCTCTTACAGACTTAGAAAGTTTATAGAATAACAGGTTTTGCATCAGCGTGGATTTTCTGAAGGGTATGAAGTCTGAAACTCAAATATCTTTCATTATTTTCTAACTTCAGTCTTTAATGATTTGCCACTAATTTGGCATAAAAACACAATTTTGTGAAAAATGGACTAAAAATATGAGGCAAAAATTTGGACATACTGCAAAAATCTGTACAGTTGAGAGCTATGCATTTCACTCTATTCAGCACAGTATTGTAGCAAGGATGTACTGCGGTGGTGGTGCTGCAGTAGCGTTGTCGCCTCACAGTTAGACATTGCCCATTCGATTCTCAGTTAGAGCGTCTTCTGTGTGTCAACATGCATGAATGGGCATTCCTTCGTTGAAGGTTGTGCATTAGGCCCGGTAAGCCAACACGTAAAAATCTACTGCCAATCATTAGCGGACCGGAGTTTCGCTGTAGCGACCGCTAACCGGTTAAAGCCGAAAGACAGTTTATTGTAGCAAGGATGCATTAGCAATAATGCTGTGTGGTCAGAACGTATTCTCAACTTAATTTCAGTCTGCTTGAACGTGTGTTGTCATGATTAATCGAATGTCACATTTACACCTGTCACTATGAAATAATGAAAAGTTCTAAAGTACAGGGCAGGGTGTTGCAGTATCAGGCAAAGCTGGCAAATTATGAGAAGCACTTCTGATTCTGAAATGCAATGAAATGCTTTTTTTGAAGGGTGTCAATACACCCTCCCTCTTAGGGTCTAAAATATAATTTGGGGAGTCATTCAAGAATACAAAGAATACGTAGTTGATATAGGAGATGGTAGACAGTGTCCTGCCAGCTATGTAGGCAGCAGTTTTACAACAAGACAGACCCAGCAAGAAGGACAATGCCCTTAACTGTCCAACAACCATGTTCATGTGTATATTCCTAAATTTCTCTTACTCCACAAAAAAGTTGTCTGATGAAATTCAGGTCACCATAACTATGAGCCTCAGAACAGCAAAACTGGAAGTTGCATTAGTAAAGCCCAAGTTACAATACCTTGGAGTATTCTCCCTACTCAAGAGTAGAGTGAGCTGAGAGTTAATGTAAACAAACAGAATGGATGTGAGTGGTGCAGAAAAAAGCACCCTTACAAAAGAAGTTTAATGGTGTTACAGCATGTTTTGACATTTCTTGTTTTGAGATCACAGTTTATTTTTCAAACTTGCCAGACTCATAACCAGGGGTCTTGTACTTCTAATAAAATCACAAAGAGATTGTATATGAGACATTCAGCATATACCTGATCAGTAGTGCAAAGGCTGAGCAAGTAAGTGGCAGGATCAATCAATAAAAAGAAGTATAAATCGTTTCTCACTGGTGTTTGCTCTCTATAGCCCCATACTGGGGGCAGTTGCATCATATCCTTAGCTGAAGGATGCACGCCTATCATTCAGTAAATGCATACTAAAGTAGAACATGTTATTCTAACAGCTTTTGATAAATAACAGCAACATTTATATTCTAGCGTTGATTATGGGCCTTTGTCTGCCCCCATGTTAGTGTTGGGCAGATGCTAGATTTTTGAACTAAAACATTGAGCTCTATGGATGGATGTAACATTCACAGAGGCTATAATGTAATTTTGCGTGTGACTGACAATATTGACAGGCAGCAAATGGTACAACCTTTATCTTTCTGCAGTGAATCCCTACCAAATGAATGAAGATATATATGAATGGCTTCAATACTAAACAAGTAGTCATTTGTCCTGAGCAAGCCAGAGGTTTTCCAAGAAGAGATGCTGTGTCAGCCATTAACATAAACCACTGACCGAGAATTTAACAGTCAAAATACCTGCTGACAGCAACAGTAGTAACTACTTCACTTGAACTCATTAAAACATACCTGAATTGATACCCAGGTCAGATACATGGCTACCCCAACCAATTTAATATTCATATATTAGTCTGCATGTGATTTGTACAATGTAGTTTATGTAACCAAGAATTCTATATTATTTTATATTTGTCACTACTGGCTGTCCTTAATATAAGATATATTTCATTTAAAGGGGTGGTATGTCTCCATTCTGTTTCCTTGTTGGAAGGCAAAGCAGTACAGATGATGTGTCACTTTTACTATGGCTATAAACAATACAATTGAAGTGTCTTGAGATGTTACTCTTCACTACAACAGAGTATTCAATGAGCAGTTTCATGTGCAGCTTTTCTTGGACATTGTTTGCACTTCTGTTATAGTTCCTGTCTGTCAGCATTACTGCAAAGCAACAGTTTTATCTAGCAAAGTATGTACCTATTTGTGTACAAATTCAAATTTAATGAAGTTTTTGAAACTGCAAGGGATGCAGCATAGCTCTTGCTCCATATAACTGTATGTGTTACTTTTCTGAATCACATTCTGCACAAATGGCTCACACATTAAAGGGATTTTGATTTTGAAGGTCTGCAGCAGGGTCAGCCTCAGGTGAAATGAAGCTCCAGGCAAAAACTTCATGACACCCTCTGCCTCCAACCATTCACCCACTATTACTTCCACCTTGTCTCTCGGCTCTAGGAGAAAAGGCCCTATCTACAAAATCAGCATGGATGTAACTTCTTTAAATACAATTGTGTTCCTGTTTCTTTTATATGTTATCAACATTCTTAACATTCATACAAATAAACTTCATAAAAAATGGTCTTAAATGAGAAAAGCAGTGACCCTAAAAGCAACTGTAAGATAATACCTTAGAAGTTAACAGTGACAGAAAACTTGACCAAAACAACATTGAATGAAAGGAGGTAGACTTCAAACCAACAACTAAAACCACCTGGAAGCCACAGGGTAGAGGGAAAAACCACACATGGTGTGAATTTAACACTACTAGACTTTAATAAATGCTTTCACCTCAAAAGGCTTCTTTAGAATACAATTTCACAAAACATATCATTCCTCTATTTAAACAACTGTTAACTAATAAAACTTGATCACACTAAATTATTCCACTTCCATAAAAATAATCAATAAATACAATTGTATACAATTAAATGCAATCAAATACAAGTTGTCATGAAAACATAATACAAAGCACTTTACTCAATAAAAATCGAATGCATAAAAAATTAGTGCAAAAATAATATTAATATTAAATTGTCATTCTTTGCTCTTTTAAAAAACAGTTTATGTTAACAGTCTCATTTAACTGGGTGCTTTTATTAAATTTATTGATATCCCACCAACCTAAAACTTGTTAGCATTTAACTTAATTTGCCACTCTGTTTCAAAGTTTCTAACTTGTTTTTTATAACATCCATCTGTCATGTCCATAGCTACCTATACTATAACAGAAAATACATTTTGTTTTGTATTTCTCACAATTTAGAGTATGCTTATATAAAGCATTATTAAGGTCTCTAGTTTTAATAGAATAAAGGTGTTTTTTTATCCACTTCTCCAGTGTTCTAGTGGTCATTACAACATAAAAAGCTGAACAACCAGAACACTTACCAACATAAACAACACCTAAACTTTTACAAGTGAAATTTCTTTCCAAATAAATACTATAATCTATATGTTAAAAAGCTACATATGGACTTACATCTATGAATCTACAGACCTTACACGTGCCGCATGTAAACATTCCTTTAGGTTTACTAGTATACGGGATTTCTATACTTGTTCTATTTCTCTGTAAATAACTTTGAAGGCAAAAATGTCTTTTGTATGCAGGAATTAGGTCTAAGTCCAATTGTTTGGAGCAGTTCTAAATGACCTTCCAAGATATTCCAGTTCTTCATTAAAATCTCTCTAATTTCATAAGAGTCAACTGGTATATCTAATATAAAAATGGGGTTTTGTTGCTGTACTAAGGTTACTCATGGATCAATAATTGAAGTACTAACTTCACTACATTACTACACCCTTTTAATATACAGGTATCTACAGGGTGTTTATTTTATTAATAACTGCTTCAGCAACCTTAAAAAAATATGTCCTATTATAATCCCACTGACTATATAATGAAATGATAGCTAAATTTTCTTCTTTAAATACTTGATCTGAAGTTGTCATTCTGGATGCTCTAATGAACAGCCCTCTTGGAATGTTTCTTTTCAAGAATTTGGGATGACCACTATTATAATGTAAATAACTGTTAGAAAATGTACTTTTTCTATAGATCTTACTATCTATTTCTTTCATATTTAAGTTCCATTCTAACTGGACATCCAAAAAAAATTAACAATTGTTCCCAGATCACTAATGGCAATTGAAGAAAGTCAGAAACGTCATTAATTTCTCTAACAAATGCTTTACACTCATTAATTGTCATGTCAACAATCAAAAAGGTCATCAACAAACCGTGTATAAAATAAAATGTTTCCAAAATGGGTGCTTTTATTAAATTTATTGATATCCCACCAACCTAAAACTAGATTGGCAAAAGCTGGAGCCACGGATGACCCCATTGCCACCCCTTTAACTTGCCTGTAGTATGTTTTATTAAATAAAAAAAAAAATTGCAACATTAGCTCCATCAAAGTACAAAATAAATCAACTTGTTCAGCACTAAATAATGAATTATGAATTTAAAATGCCCTTAAACATTCCACCCCTTAAACTTGTGGTATACAAATGAAAAGAAAATATACATCTATGGTCATCATAGTAACTGCATCATATCAATATTCAAAAGTGTCATAAAACTGTCTTAATTTAGTTCAAACATCCCAAGAATCTTTCAAATAAGAGGTTAATTTTTGTACCACAGGGTTCAACATTTTGTCTAAAAATAGAGCAATTCCTTCACAAACATTTCCTGTTGCTGATACTATGGGCCGAAATGGTGGGTTAGTAGTATGTTTATGAATCTTGGGAATTCCAAATAGCACCCCTATTTTTGGGGAGTCCACTCTTAAAAATTCATATAGCTCATAGTTAATCTGACTATTCATTAATCATCATCGTCTTTCAGCTTACCCCGGTTAGGAGTAAACACAGCAGAACAGTGGTCCACAGAATGATTGGCAGTGGAGTTTTACAGTGCTGAGTTGCCAGCCCGGCACCCAACCTTCCACAGAAGGCACACACATACACACACTTACACCTAGGGCCAACCGAGAGTGTCCAATCAACCTACAGCATGTCTTTGGGATGTGGGAGGAAACCTGAGAACCCGGAGGAAACTCACATGACCATGTGACTATTCACTAATAAATTGTGCAATGCATATTCAATCTTTCCATATATCTCTCTATCTTGTGGCTTCCATATGGTTTTAGTGACAGAAAACTGTGGATTGGCTATGTAGTCTATAAAGTAAAACATCAAAGTATACAAATGGGAGACAGGCACTGGAGACATACCTGCATGATAACTATGGAAAACCTCCATGAAGCCATCCATCCAGTCATTCATCCATCCAGCTGTCACTCCCACCAACCAGCTAGCCACTCCAGCAGCCATCCGTCGTACCCATATTGGCCACACTTCCATGTCCCACTTTGGCCCGCTTAAAAAGTGGCAACCCTAATTACTACAGCACTCAACTTTCCTCACTTGTCTACTTGTCTAGAGGAAAACAATTTTTAGTACTTAATAAATAAGCATCTATCCAGGCATGTCTAAGGGTCAGCTGCCGGTGTTTTCTCCTGTCTACCTGATGAATCTGGGCATCTTGGGGCAATGCAGCAATTGCCTCATTTAAACTGAAAACCCTCTCCTCCTACCACCCAACACTACAACCTGTGAGAGATGCACTTATATAACCAAACTGGAAGCAAAGCTCTCTTCACCCAAGACTGGACTAGACAGTCAAGAGGAGAAGGTAAACACTTGCAACACACCACACTCATCATATAGTCCCTCAAAACCTTCACCACCAAAACACACACATAGAAACCCAAAACACACACCTATAATCATGGAGGCTCTCAATAAAAATCTACCCAAGCAACAGGGACCTCCAAAGCAGAAATGCAAGCAACCTCCACCTCCAAGCACAACACAAATGACACATAGCCCACAAACTCAGTGTGCCACTCAACCATAGCCCATAAGGCATAACAACGTACCCAACACTCTAGTCATAGGCGACTCTATAGTCAAGCACACTGATGTTCCACTCACCAGGCTAAACAAGGAAAAGGTACTGTCAGCTGCCTGTCAGGTGCCAGGATCTGTCACATAATGCACGCACTCAGGTCACTCCACAACAAGTACAAATATGACTCTGTCATTGTCCATGTTGGTGTGAATGACCGGAGATGTACCTCCATGGACTACATAAAAAGAGACATGAAGGAACTGTCCGATCTTGTAGCCCAGGCATGTATGACCCTAGCCCTGAGTAGCATTCTGCCATCACCCAGAATGATACCACAGTACAAGGACAAAATGATTGACTTCAACAATTGGCTAAGCTTCTGGTGAAATTCTAAGGGGATCCAGTATCTGTCTGCCTGGGATGACATGATCGACAAACCATGATGCTTTGCCAGAGATGGCCTGCAACTGTCGCCCCTGGGATTCCGGATACTGGCTAAGGCTCTTGCCACCCCTATAGTGCCTTTTTTAGGCAAGGTTCAAATAACAAATTCAGCAACGTAAAAGGTACAAGCAAGCAAAATTTGAGGGTAATGCTACTCAATGTTAGAAGTCTAAACCTCAAAATGCACTCAATCAAGCTACTCCTTAAAATGGAGAACATCGACATCTGTGCAGTGACAGAGACCTGGTTCAAGGCTCCAGAGAGCACCCTTGCATTACCAGGCTATAATTCATACCACACCTTTCGGCCACCTAACCTGGACCAAAACACTAAAGGCGGAGGCATGTCCATATTCATTAAGGATATCCACAGCTCCAGGCTAGCTGCTCATCATACTGCATCTGAGATTATCCAAGTGCAACTAACTCTGGGCAAAACCACAATCCAAACTGTAGCTTGCTACAGATTCCCCACCATGCCCCAGGATTCCCACTCCTCATTTCTTGATACACTGTAAAAAATTAGGGTACAACCTAACACCCTAATAATGGGCGATTTCAACTACCCCACCATTAACTGGGAAAACTACTCAGGTACCAACTCTTGTGTTCAACATTTTCTGGAATTCATAAGTTCCAATGCCTTTGATCAACTAATCCACACCCCCACCAGGGGCAGCCATATCCTAGACCTGGTCATTATCAACATGGGCAACCAGTGTTCAACACCAGAGGTCTATTCCTCATTGGTCAGATCCGACCACAAGCTAATCACCCTAGACATCCACATCCCACCCCCACCCTCATTAGGGAAACCACCGTAAAAATTTATCCAAAGCCAACTTCTTAAGACAGAAGTGGCAAACTTCACGACACCCATGCTGAAGGACAATAGAGCTATGACTGCTGAATCCTATACAAATGTACTTTATAAGCACTTACACGAGTGCATGGATCATGCAATCCCCTAACAAAACCAAGATGGTATCCTCCAAAAAAAGGAAGCCAATCTGGTAGTCCCCTGCCATAAACAAACTCTACAACAGAAGTAAAATCCCATGACTGGAGAAACTCCCTGGACAGCCTCAGTAAGAATCTGCAATCCCTCATAAAATCCTCCAAAGCTAGTTATGAAAACAAAATCAGCACTGATTCTAAAAACAACCACAAAGCATTCTATAGCTATGTCAAGAATCTCAATGGCAACACTCAGATCTGCTCTGAGTTACAGCACAATGACACTAAATATACAGAACCAACTGATATTACCAACATCCTGGCAGATAGGTTCAGTGCTAACTTTACCTCTCTCTCACCCCCTAAAGGGCCCATCTCTATACCAGAAGAATGCAAAGTTCCTGTAATCATGGCAGCACAGGTAAAAAACAACTCTCCAAAGCCAGGAACACAGCATCCATGGGACCTGACAACATCCCAGGCTGCATTCTACACGAACTACAGAACAAACTGGCACCCCATCTAAGTACCATGTTCAATCATAGCCTCACCTTAGGCTTTATGCCCACTGAATGGCACACAGCAACGGTTATCCCACTCCACAAAGGGGGGCCACCATGGACCCCGGGAACTACCTCACCATTAGCCTGATGAGCCTGGTCTGCAAGGCTATGGAACATATCATCATGGAACTTATAAACAATGACATTGGTAATCTCCAAACTCTGGACCCTACCCAGTTCGGGTTTGTAAAAGGCAGATCATGTGCCTTAAACCTGATAGACTTCTTTGAAGTGGTCACCAAAACTGTAGATGAGGGTAAGGTGGTTCACACAGCTTATCTAGAGCTCACCAAGGCTTTCAACACCATCCCCCGCTCTGGAATTATAGACAAACTCACTAAACTAGGTATAAATCCCTATGTCACAAGATGGATTGCCAACTGGCTCACTGACAGAACCCACGCTGTGAAAGTAGCAGACTCTAAATCCAACTTCAGACCAGTGATAAGTGGAGTACCACAGGGTTCAGTCCTAGGTCCTCTTCTGTTTGGTATCTACTTCTCTGAAGTACAGGCTAACACAGAAGGCCTTTGGCTAACGAAGTTTGCAGATGACTGCAAACTAGGAGCTATAATCAAAACTCCTAACAATGTGGACATCCTACAAAAGGGCCTCACTGAGACAGATGCCTGGTGTCACAGCCATGGCCTCAAGCTCAATGCCAAAAAGTGCATTGTCATCCCTTTTGGTAAAAACTCTGTACCCTTGAACTACCACATAGGCAGTAGTCTACTTAACACCGAAAGTGTGATGAGAGACCTTGGGACACAGGTGAACAGTAGTCTCTCCTTTGGTAATCACATTGCCACAGTAGTCAGGAAATCCTTCTACGTGGCACACCACATCACAAAAGGTTTCTCATCCAGGAAAAAAAGAGGTAATTTTTCCCCTCTACTCATCACTCATTTGACCCATTATATAGTACAACGCCCCTTTTGGTATGTGCCTCACAAGACATCTATAACAACTATAAAGGCCGCAGAAATACCTCACAAAGAGGATCACTGGTGTCAAACAGATGCCTTACACAGACCATCTCAAAAAACTCCAGCTTTACTCTGTCGCATATCACCGACTCAGAGGCGATCTCTGCCTAACATACAAAGCTATGTCAAACCCAGAGCTATTGGACATGCTCCACTTAAAGAAATCCCAATCCCTCTGAGCTACACTCTCTAGGGACCTAAACCTTGTCACCGCAATTTGTTGACCGGGCTAGTCTAACTGGATACATGTCCATTTTCAGTAGAGGCCTGGGGAGATAAGCTCCTTGGAAACAAAAACAAAAACATCTCATATACAAAAACAAAATCTCATATACAAAAGTTCGTATGTACAAAGCATGTTGCAGGTACAGTGCAGAGATAATCAAAGAGGGCAGATATTCATAATATAGTGCAAAAGAAATGCAGGTGCAATACAAAAAAGTAGGTTAATACATAATATAAAAAAAAAGTAGGCTATAATATAATATAATAGTAATAAAAAGTTGTCACAATAATAAGTTTCCAGAAGATGCAAGTAACAGTATATAGTAGGACAAGGTTATGCTGTGATTTAAGGAAAGTAGATTTTGATTAATGAGAAGAAGATGGTAGGCAGAAGCGAGATTAGGAGAGCTAGTTTCTGAGTCAGGCTTAGTACAGGGGCACAACCAGTGTGTTCTGAGAAAGAGTTTTAGTTTGCTTTTGAAAAGTGATATAGAGGGAAGTGAGGAATGTTCACTGGGAAGTAGGTTCCAGTATTTTCCAACAGTATTAGAGAAGAGAGAGTCCCCAGCTCTGTTGTTTGATTTTGAAATATCTACAAGAAGTTTATGTGATGATCATAGGGTCTTGAGATTGCTATAGGGGATGATGAGGGTAGATAGTACAGGAGTATTGGTAGGTTGGTGAAGGGTTTTATGGGCAGTGGTCAGTTGGTGGAATTTAAGCTGATTTTGCAGTTCAAGCCATCCTAGCTGCTTTAGATTATAACAGTGGTGGGTTCTGAATGGATTTCATGTAGCAAATCTGGCTATGTTATTGTAAGAATGTTTCATTTTATTGAGGTTCTTTTTAGATAGATTTGTGTATATGGGTGAGGCATAGAGGACAGTAGAGATTAGATGAGTGTGAGCAATAGTTATTCTAGTTGAAGGAGAAAGGAAGGGCTTGATCCTGTAGACAGAGCCTAGTTTTCTGTTAACAGTTTTTAGAGTATTACTGATATGGGTGTTGATGTTGAGGTTGTTGTCTATGGTGATATCTAGTAATTTGGTTGTAGGTTCAGGGGATATGAGGGTACCATTATTGGATGTAACTGTGAAATCTATTGGAGAAGACTTGTGAGTAGGAGTAAAATGGAGGAGTTTAGTTTTTTGGGGGTTCAGGAGAAGACAGCGCTGTGTAAACCATTGTGCAACTGTGTTAAATACCTTTTAGGTAAGGGAGTGAAGTTCAGATTTGGATGTGGATGAGCATATGAGAGTGGAATCGTCTGCATATTGAATGCATGTAGCTTGGGGAATTGCTAGGTGAAGGTCATTGATAAATATAGAAAAAAGTAGGGGTCCTAATATGGACCCTTGAGGGACAACAAGGTTAACAGGCAAGTGGGTAGATAGAATATTGTGCCAAAGCACAGCCTGTTGTCTGTTATTTAAGTAGGATGTGAACCATTTTATAGCAAGTTCATCTAGTGACAAGGATTTAAGGATGTTTATAAGTATCTGGTGATTTACCATATAGAATGCCTTGGACAGATCAATAAACAATGCAGAGGAAAGCATATTGTGGTTACAGTTTTTGTTAAGACAGTCAGTAAAGGAAAGGAGGGCAGTAGTAGTGCTGTGGGAAGGTCTGAAACCATGTTGACAGCTGGATAGTAAATTATTTTGCATTAGGTGGTCTAGCATTTGCCTCTGGATACATTTTTCCATGATCTTTGCCAAAGGAGAAAGTAGGGCTATGGGACGGTAGTTGGAAAATTCAGTAGAGCTTCCACCTTTGTGTAGTGGGATAATATGGGAGACTTTCCAGACACTAGGGATGTATCCTTCACTGATGGTTCTATTGATCAGGATGGAAATGTGATAGGCAATGGTTTGGGCTGCTTTTTGTAGATATTCAGTGGGTAGTTGGTCAGCTGAAGGAGAGGATGGTTTCAGTTTTTGGATAAGGGTAAGAATATATGTTGTTGGGACTGGTTGGAAGAGAAATGGAGGGGGTTGGCTAGAGTCAGAGTTAGATATAAGAACATTATTAGGTGAT
>NC_056728.1:736411879-736507245 GCF_019279795.1 Protopterus annectens
ACATTGCCACTGTGGTCTGAAAGTTCTTCTATGTGGCACATCTCATTACCAAGGGTTTTGCATCCAGGAAGAAAGAGGTCATCATCTCTCTCTCTACTCTTCCCTCATTAGACCAAACAACAAGTATAATGTCCCATTTGGCATGTACCTCACTAGACACCTGCAACAGCTGGAAAGGCCATAGAAGTACCTCATGAAGAGGACCCTAGGCATTAAACACATGTCCTACATGGACAGACTCAGAAGACTCCAGCTATTCTCTGTCTCATATCGCCTACTTAGAGGCAATCTCTGCTTGACTTACAAAGCCATGTCTGACCCAGCTCTGTTAGAAATGCTACATCTAAAGAAATCTCAATCCCTCCGCACCACACACTCCAGAGACTTCAACCTCATTACCACAATCAACAGAACATGCTGAAGGGACAGGTTCCTCACCCAGAGACTGCCCATGCTCTGGAATAGACTTCCCATACATGTCAAGCAGAGCACCTCACTGTCCCTCTTCAAGAAAAATCTTGACGAGTGGATGGGTAATAGATAGTTCACCCCGGGGATCACTCCAGTGGCTCTACTTGATAGAGGCACTGGGAACTAACGTCGAGTGCCACAATGCCAGGGCACTTCGATGGGCTAGGCTTGTAAAGGCTCCAGGGCTATTAGCCTAGTACACACCTATAAACCTATGACCCTATGAAAATGGAATTTTCTGGCTACACCCCTGAAGTAGGGCACAATCTCATTTAAATAAGTTACATGCATGCTGATTTTATTCTGCTATATGGAACCCATCTGTCACTGATTAAGCAATGCAAGCTTCATAGACTGGGCTTTGAGGCTATTATATCTTCTAAAGGAGGCATGGTGGTGGCAGGGGGAATGGCACAGAGACGTTTGTTTATGGCTTTTATTTTATTTATGACCTTTTACATTACTTAAAAAAATGACATTTATCTGTGTCAGCAAAAGGAGCAGAATGGGATGTAGGAATTTGACATATAACTAGACAGATACATGGCACAAGATCTATAGTGCACCTCTACTGTTTCAGAACTTCATTAAGCCTGAGTTTGTACATAAACAGGTACACACATTGTTGTGTATGACCAGATGGAACTCTGCTTTCACAGTGGTGCTGACAATGCAGCAATAACAAAAGTGCTCACAAGGTCCAAGAAAAATCACAAATGAAACTACATATAAAATACTTTTGTAGTAGTGAAGCATACATAGTGAAGAATCACATCCTGATAATAACATCTCAAAACATTACTGACCTAGCGTTTACATCAACACTGCGTGTGCCAAAAAGGAAACAGAATAAAGAAACACCATCCCCCACTCAGCTTCCTTTTAATTGAACAATAACATGTGGCAAGGACAGCCAGTAGTGGCAAATATAAAACTGTATATAACTTACACAAATTAGTTTGTACAAATCACAAGCAGTATAAGATATAGATAACAAATGATGATTGACTTTAATAACTGGCTTAGTTTCTGGTGTCATTCTAAGGGGGTGCAATATTTGTCAGCATGGAAGGAGATGGTCAACATACCACGCTGCTTTGCCAGGGATGGTCTGCATCTCTCCCCTCTAAGCTTTTGAATATTAGCTAAAACCTTGTCGTCCCCCATAGAGCCTTTTTAGGCAATGCCAGACTGACAGTACTTCTGACATTGCAAATCAAAACCAAGAAAATCTAATATTACTACTCAGTACTAGGAGTCTAAACAAAGAAACTCCACTCCTTAGAAGCTCTCTTCACCCTAAAGAATGCTGACATCTGTGCGGTCACTGAGACATGGTTTAAAGCCATGGAGAGCACACCAACAGTGCAAGGTTATAATGCCTTCCACTCTGACCAGCTACTGCACAGACAGGGACTAAAGGTGAAGGTGTTCCGATTTACATAAAAAATAAATATACCTCAAGGCTGGTCAGACAGGACAATGCACTTGAGCTGCTCCATGTTCAAATCACTATAGGCAAGATCCAATACCACTTCCTTGCATGATATAGGTCCCCCTGTATGACCCAGGAAACCCATACCATGTATTTCAACTTATTAGTAACACTAACCATCCAACCCAATACCATATTCATGGGTGACTTTAATTACCCCATTATTAACTGGGAATCCTATACATCAAATGTACATGCACAGAGATTCCTGAATTTTGTAAACACACACTCAATGTACCAGACTGTCAATACACCAAGCAGGGTGCAACCATACTGGATCTGGTCCTCACTAATATGAGAGAGTGCTGCACACCCCTGTGACAACAGGTAAAGGCTGCCAGCCTAGCCAGATAGAATTTTGTAGATAATTCTGTCATTTCTAAATATGAATGTAAGCCACAGATTTTTTCTCTTAAATGTGAAAAGAATGCATTGGATATAGATCTGCAAAAAATGTAACAACAGTGCACTCTGCTGTAAGAAAGGTAAGTCAAGCATTTTATGACTGTCTTTGATATCAAACTTCGAAGCCGATATGTCTAGAGGGAGGCATCCTGCCTATTGTTTTAACACCAGAGTTAATGGCTATAATTTGCATGTATAAATGTCCTTTATTGCTCTGGTTTCTGACCAGGTGTAAAGAATGTAAATGTAGTTTCTGTTAGCCTGGAAACACCAGAGAAGTGTGAAGAATGATGTCATGTGAAGCAGTTCTGTGTTATCAATTTAAAGAGAGAGAATCAGAGAGCTCTGAGCATTTTGTCTTGAGAACATCCAACATCAACAGCACTGCTTTGCTCTTTATGTAAGTTTATTTTAGAACTGTGTTTTCTCTTAGATATAGCTAGGAAAATGGGAAGATTAGACTACTTTGTTTTTCTGTGGTCAGAACATTTGCTACTGTATTTTATAAGTATTTGTCTGTGGTCTCTAAACTCTTGACTAGCACTGTGTAGTAAGAAGTATTGTCTTGTGTTTTTATTATTTATTATTAAATATTCTTAAACTTTTCAACTGTGGCTGTTATATGTAGAGTTAATTTAAGCTCTAGAGTACATTGCATGTATATAGTGATACCGTACCACGTCACTCTAATCAGCCTTGACTGTTCAGTCACACTTACCATTTGGATAATAATATTGCACAGTAATAACTGGACACCCTTTCAGAAGGGCTTTTAAGTAGCTGATATTAGTGGGTGGTGGCAGCTGGTACTACCTTTTAGACTGGTAATAAAAGGGGCACAGCTGGAGAACCTGTGCCAGCCTTCCCCAGGAGTGTCTGTGCGGTTGTATATAATTCTTATCTCAAAGTGTGTGTGTGTGTGTGTGTGTGTGTGTGTGTGTGTGTGTGTGTGTGTGTGTGTGTGTGTGTGTGTGTGTGTGTGTGTTTGTGTGTGTCAGCTACTTGGGCAGGCACACGAAGCACTGGTTGGACAGAGAGGGTGCTAGAGGTTTTAGCTTGCCCACTAGGCTGAGATCTGGACCCTATAGCTGTGTCAGTGAGGAGTCTTATTGGGGACCTGGAGAGAAAGGGAGAAACCAGCCCCAGACTGACTGTGATCTCTGTGTGCTCTTAAGGGAAATTGTACTTTACTGTGTGTATTTATTATTCTTTCCCTATATGGATGCCCCTCACTGGTGTAGTAGTGAGGATTGAGGCTCCTTGATTACTGGGACAGTGCACAGGCGTCACAACCCCCTACTGTAGTGTTTCCCAGGTAAGGTCAGACCACAAAATGGTCTCCGTTGAAGTAAAAATAAAACCTGGATCCCCAGCTAAACCTGGAATATTCAGGAACTACTCTAAGGCTAACTTCCTGCTATTAAATGATAACCTGGCAAAATTGCATGCCCTCATAAACCCTGAGAATACTGCTGCCTATGCAGAACTGTTCACAGAAACTCTGTACAAGTGTGTTAATAGCTGTATAGAGGCAGCTGTACCCACCAGAAAGTAAAGAACTAACTCAAAAAAACAAGCCACCCTGGTAGAATCACAAAATCAACAGGCTGTATAACAGAAGGAAGAAATTTATGGCAAAAATTAGTAGGTGCAGCACCCAGCAGGATAAAAGCACTCTCATCTAACTAAACAAGCAATTCAGAGGCCAAATAAAGTCTACCAAAGCCAAATCTGAGGCACATTTGGCTTCGCAAGCCAAGGACAACCATAATGCATTATTTAGCTATGTCTTCAGCCTCAAAGGCAATGCACAGTTGTGTGCAGAGCTCATTGTAAATGGAGCTTAAATAAGTTGACAAATCTTTCTGATTGTAGAACATTATACCTTGATAATGCATCCTTGCTTTAATACTGTGTTGAACAACATGAAATACCATTATGTTCATCACCATACTTCTTAACTGTCCAAATTTTCACAGAATATCTAGATTTTTGCCTCACATTTTTGGACTGTCATAGATCATAAGATCATAGGAAATTACTAGGCTATCGACCCAGAGGTTATTTCAAGCCTAGCCGTTTCATCCCAATAGAATGCAATAGAAATGTTAGTTAATACCAAAGATTGCATTTACTAATGACTGCTCATGTCCAGGAGGGTTGTGGGTGCTATTAAGAGTTTACTGTGCCCCATCCACTCGCCCAGGTTCCTTGTGAACAGTGTCATAGAGGTGCTCTGTTTCATAAGAATAGGTAGTCTGTTCCAAAGGCACTGCAGTCACTGGCAGATAAATCTGTCAGTCCAGCATCTCCGATTTTAGTTGCAGACCATATTTAGAACCCTGGAATGAGTGTCCCTAGTCCCGTCTGATTTACGGATATGCAGCAAGTTCATTAGGTTTGGGTCTGAGATTGCTCTGTAAGCCAGGCATAAGACTCCCCTAAGAAGTCTATATGATGCAAAATAAAGTGACAGGGACTTTAGTCGGTCTGTGTAAGGCATGTTCTGGAGCCCCTTGATCTTCTTCATTAGAAACCTCTCTGATGTCTCTCCAATTCCTGCAGGTGCTTAGTACTGTACATGCTGAATGGGGCATTATACTCAATTATGGACCAGATTAGTGCCGAGTATAAAGGGCTTGTAACCTTTTTGCTCTCAAGGTGATGCCTTTACTAATCAAATGTGCTTGATGCCTTTACTAATCATATGTGCTATGTAGAAAGCCTTCCTTACTATAGTAGATACATGATGGTCTAAGTTAAGGTCACAGTCAACTTTCCCTTACCACTTCATAGGTACTTAGGATATTGTTGTTGATATGACAGTGTGAAGGGACATTGTTTGTGTCAAAGGGAATGATGTTGCATTTCTTTGCATTCAGTTTGAGTCCGTGACTAAGACACCAGTCATTAGTCAAAGAATCGTAGGATCATAGGAAGTTACTAGGCTATTGGCACTGAGGCCCTTACAAGCCTAGCCAAGAATTTAGCCTATGTTCTGACAAGTCAGCACCCGATGCCCCTGTCCAGCAGGGACACAGGTGGAATCCCAGGGGTGTAGTTTCCATTCCCCATCCAGTTATTCAGGTTGCTCTTAAAAAGGATTAATGAGGTACTCTGCTTGACATGCAGAAGGAGTCCATTCTATAGAAGGGGAAGTCTCTGAGACACAAATCTGTCCCATCAACAAGTCCTATTGATGTCACAGATCGGGTTGAGGTCACACTTGTGGGTTACTCGACTGGAGCTTGACTTGTGGATATGCAGTAGTCCCATCAAGGCAGGGTCTGAGATTGCTTTGTATGCCAAAAACTCTGAGGAGTCTGTATGAGACTGAGTAGAGGGACAAAGCTTTTAGCCTATCTGTGTAGGGTAGATGTTTGAGGCCCTGGATTCTCCTGGTGAGGAACCTCTGTAGTCTCTCTAGCTGCTGCTTGTGCTTTGTGAGGTACATATTGAAAGGGGCATTGTACTCAATAATGTGTCATATAAGGGTAGAATACAGGAATGTTCTGACCTCCTTGTCCCTGGATGAGATATCCTTGCTAATGAGGTGGGCCACGTAGAAAACGTTCCATACTATGGAGGCAATATTGTGGTCAAAAGTCAGTTTGCTATCAACCAGGGAGCCCAAGACCCTCACGAATTATTGTAAGCTTAGGACCTTGTTATTAATGTGATAATGTGTGGGGACGTCACTCTCTCTAAAGGGGATGATGATTCATTTTTTGGCATTCAGTTTGAGGCCATGTTTCTGGCACCAGTCATTTGTTTGGGTGAGGAAGAAATGATGACAGTGCCCAGCTTGCAGTCATCTGAAAACTTGGTCAGCCATAGCCCACTGGTTTTGGCCAGCACCTCAGAAAAGTATATCCCAAACAACAGAGGCCCCAAGACTGATCCTTGGGGTACACCGCAAGTTACAGGTCTACTGCTTGAGGTGGCTTCCCCTGTTTTGACTAGGTGGGTTCTATCAGTGAGCCAGTTTGCTACCTATCTGGTAATATACAAATTGATACCTTGTTTAGAGAGTTTATCTATTATATCCAAGTGGGGAATAGTATCAAAGGCTTTGGCCAGGTCTAGGTAGTGGTGTGCACCATCTTCTCCTCATCCATGGCTTTGTCCAAAGAAGTCAATCAAATTTAACAGGCATGACCTCCTCTTGACAAAAAAACAAACTGTGTAGGATCGAGTGGTTGGAGGTTGCCAATGTCCTTGTTAATGAGGTCCATGATAATCTGTTCCATGGCCTTGCAGATCAGGCATGGGATCAGGTCCCATAGAGGCTGTATGTTTTGCCTTTGAGAGGGGAGTGACGACTTGCTCCCTAGAGATAAGGAGAAGGGGGCAGGTGCTGGGGATGTTCTGATTTACTGATGGGGGGGACAGAGGGGTGTAGTTTTCATTGAACCTGTCTGCCAGTAGGTTGGCTATATCTACAACATTTGTGTATGTGGTGTCCTTGACCACCAATTCTGAGCATATCTGAATGCTTTCATTTAGATTGCGGACATATGTGAAGAAGGCCTTATGACTGTCAGTTTTGTCCTGTTGGGTATTCTTGAGTCCATGTAACTATATAAATGCTTGTATAATACTTTGGTGTAGGTTTGGATATATGTGCTAGTTCCTATGGAGGGGGAGGGGGCTGTGAAACTGTTTATACTGTCCCTCTGGAGGTTGTAATCAGCATTGGAGAAGTTTTTGTTTGACCCTAGCTGGGGGGGGGGTGATGACTTTGAAAGTGACCACTTTGTGGTCGGATCTTACTAGGGAGGATGACACTGTAGGGATGCTACAGTGGTTACTCATGTTGGCTAATACCAAGTCCAAGATACTATCACCTTTTGTGGGGGTGTCAACCAGCTGGTCCAAGGCATTTGCATTGACGAAATCAAGGAATCTCTAGGCATTTGTGTTTTGACATGAGTAGTTCTTCCAATCTATGGTTGGATAGTAAAAGTTGCCCAGGATCAGAGTAAAGGGTTGAATCTTGATAGATTCGAAGAGGTCCAGATAGGTGGAGTGGGCATCTTGAGTCAAAGTTGAGGGCTTGTAACTAGCTATGATTTGAATAGGGGTCTTGTCAATGGTTAATTGCACCTGGAGTGTCTCCTGTGCATCATACTGTTTGACCAGTCTGGAGGTATGTCTGTCTTTTATTATATATATTGCAACTCCACCTCCTTTTGTTTTGCTACCTATGGTTTGGGGTCTGAATGTATGATAGGATGAGTAACCTGGTATGGCTGGGGTGCTGTCCGCAGCTTTGAGGCAGGTCTCTGAGACTGCACAAATGTCAGCATCTTCCAGGGTTAAGAATGTAGTTTCATGTTTAGACTCCTAGCATTTAGCAGCATGACCTTTAATTTGTGTTTTGATTAAATTTTCATGTTGGCAGTTTTGACCACATGGCATTGCCTAAAAAAGGCAGTATGGGGTAGGCAAGAGCCTTTGCAAGAAGCCTGAAGCCCAAGGGAGACAGATGCAGGCCATCTCTGGCAAAGCATCCTGGTCTGTCGATCATATCTTCCCAGGCTGTTAGGTACTGCATCCCCTTGGAATAACACCAGAAACTAAGCCAATTGTTAAAGTCAATCATTCTCTATTTTTATTGAGGCATCATTCTGGATGATGGTAGAATGCTCCTTAAAGCTAGGAACATGCCTGCCTGGGACACATAATCAGCAAGCTCGATCATGTCTCTCTCTTCATGTAGTCCAGGGAGGTACATCTCAAGTCATTCATGCCAGCATGAACTATGATAGAGTCATAACAGTACCTGTTGTTGAGAAACTTGAGTGCATGGTTGACATGGTGGATTCTAGCACCTGAAAAACAACTAATCACGACTTTCTCCTTATCCAGCCTAGTGAGGGGCACATCTGTGTGTCTCACAATAGAGTCTTCTATGACTAATATGTTGGGTTTATATTTAGGCCTTAGTGACTGTGAGACACAGGTGTGGACTATGTGTGGTGTGTGGTGTGATGGGCAGTAGAGTTCATGTGTGTTTTTGCCTTGGAGGGCTTTTTTTGGGGGGTATGTTTTTTTAAGGACCTCCACATATGTGGGTGTGTGTTGTGTAGGTGTAGGTGGTGTTTAAAGTGTGGTGTTTGTTTTGACAGCCTTCTCAGTGCCAGATATACTGGCTTGTGAGGAAGAGAGCATAGACTCTAGGTTATTAATGTAATTGCATCTCTCATAAATTGTGTTCCTAGGTGGTAGTAGTAGAGAGTTATCCATGTACATCAGGCAGTTGCTTCACTGTATGGGGATGCCCATATCAACCAGACTGACAGGACAGACCCTCCTGGAGTATACTGACATCACTTGGGGATTCGATAATTATACCTAGTTTGCAGTCGTCTGCAAACATGGTCAGCCAAAACCTCTTACATTTAGTCTAAACTTCTGAGAAGTACTGTATATACCAAACTATAGGGAGCCCAGCACTGACCCCTGTGGTACCCCACTTGTAACAGGTCTGCTGGTTGATGTGGAGTCACCCACTTTGATACTTTGCATCCGTTTTTTGAGCCAATTAGTAACTCATCTTACAACGAAGGGGTTTGCATTCGGTTTGCTAAGTTTATTGGTAATGCCTGAGTGTGGGATTGTGTCAAAAGCCTTTGCCAAGTCAAGGTATGCTGTGTGCACAGATTTGCCCTCATCAATGGCCCTGGTCACATTTTCAAAAAAATCCATAAGATTAGCAGGCAGAATCTGCCTTTGATGAAGCCAAATTGGGTATGATCCACACTTTGGAGGTCGCCTATGTTTTTATTTATGAGCTCCATAATGATACATTCCATGGCTTTACAGAAGAGGCTGGTCAGACTTATGGGTCTGTAATTCCCATGATCTGTTGCTAAGCCACCTTTGTGGATAGGAATAACTGTTGCTGTTCTGCACTCACAGGAACAAAGCCTGTGGATAGACTATGATTGAAAAATGTACTTAATGGTGATGATAGTTCATGTTTTAACCTGTTTAGGTGACAGCTTGGGATGCCGTCTGGCCCCATAGAGGCTTTGTTTTTTGCCTCAGACAAGGCTTTGATGACCTGTTTTTCAGATATGTAGGATGGGGGAGCTGTTGGGCAAGGTTTGTAATTGATTTGGAGGGGAGAGGGGGTGAAATTTCCACCAAATCTATCCGCTAGCAGGTTTGCTATCTCTGTGGGGTCAGTGTGTGTGATACTGTTGGTCACTAGTTCTGCACATGCTTGGGTCCTACCTTTTAGTCTATGTACATAACTGTAAAAGGCTTAATGGTTATCATTGGCTGTGATTTTTAAGTTTTTCTCAAAGAGGCCCTTAGAGGATTTGACAAGTTGTCTTATTTGCCTGTTGAGAATGAAGAGGGTGCTTTTCCATTGTAGCGGTCTCACTTTTGTTTTCATGGGCAGCAACATTTTGCATTTATTGTAAAGTTTGTTGATGCTGGTTGCCCACTTTGGTGGCTTGTTTTTACCTGGGGCTCTGGCTTTGATTTTTTTCTGGTATAACCGAGTGTATACACTTATGCAAGTGATTGTATAGGGCTTTAGTGTAAATCTTTGGTGTAGTTACCATTTCCAGCTGGGGGTGGGGCTCAGAATGCATTTATAACTTCACCTAGGAGGGTATAATTTGCTTCGGTGAAGTTTTTTTAGTCTGTTTTCATACTTTGTGATGTCTGGTGTTAGTGTCAGCTGAAAGTTGACTGATTTGTGGTCAGATTTAACTAATTAGAGTCTGACAGTTGTGGTAGTGAGGACCAGATCTAGTATGTTTGTTCCTCTGTTCCTCTTGTCAGGGTATGAACAATTTGTTCCAGGGCATTTGTGTTAACAAAGTCAAGGAACTTTTGCACTAGCAGGTTAGGACTAGTGTAGGTTTCCTGGTTGATGGTGGGATAATTGAAATCCCCCATAACCTGAATGTTCAGTAATATTTGGATTGTCTCCAGTTTGGTCAAGTAGGCTTCATGCACATCATGATCCATGGAGGGGGATCTATAACTGGCTATTAGTTGAATGGGGGTCTTATCCACCGTAACCGGAACTTAAGAGTAATTCCATGTAGTTGTCCAGTCTAACTAGACAGGAAGTGAATTTATCTCTAATATAGATAGAAACACCACCTCCTTTGGTTCTCACAGGTTCATTTTGCATTCTGAAGGTGTGGAAAGTGTTGTAGCCTTGCAAAGCTGGGGTATTCTCTGAGGCCTTGAACCAAGTTTCTATGACTGCACAGACATCTACATCTTCCAGTGAGACAAGTGTTTCCAGAGTGTGCAGTTTTTGGTTTAAGCTCCTAGCGTTTGGCAGCATGACCCTTATTTTGTTGTGATTTATTTCACATCAGTAAGTTTGTTTTTGAGACTTTGCCTAAAAAAGTCACTATTGGGAAGACAAGAGCCTTTGCCAGCAGCCAAAACCTAGAGGTGCCACTGCCAGGTGCAAACAGTCTCTGGCAAAGCAGCGATATTTGTCAACCATGGCTTCCCAGGCTAACAGGAATTGGATCCTCTTTGAATTACACCGAAACCTAAGCCAATTATTGAAACAGATCATTTTTGTTTATACTGTGGTATTATTCTAGGTGAGGGTAGTATAGCACTTGAGGCTAGGGACATACCTGACTGGGACATGTACTCAGAGAGCTCAATCATGTCTCTCTTCATATAGTCCAGTGAGGTACATCTCAGGTTGTTCACTCCAACATGAACTATGACAGGGTCATAATGGTACTTGTTGCTGAGAAACCTGAGTGCATGCGTAATCTGATGAATCTTGGCACCAGACGGGCATGTGACTGTGACTTTCTCCTTGTCCAGCCTAGTAAGTGGGGCATCCGTTTGTCTCACTATTAAGTCTCCAATGACTAGAAAATTTGTTTTTTGAGTGAGACACTGGTGTTGCTATGTGTCATGGGTGCAGTGGGAACTGTGTTAGTTGTATCAGTCTTGTGTTTTGGATATCTCTGGTGTCTCAGTAGATTTTTTGAGAGTACCTCCACATATGTTGATTTTTGTGTTGAATGCTTACTATGTGTATGAGTAGTGGTATTATGTGAATGTGTAGTGGTGGGTGGGTTGACAACCTCTTCCTTATTACTATTTTGAGTGTGAAAACCAACACACTGACTTTCTAAATTTCTAAGAGCAATATTTAAAAAGTGCCCCTATTGTTAGGCCTTTGTCCCCCCACCCCCCATTATTTGTGCATTTGTCCAGATTTCTTGTTCTAAGAGGTTGAGAGGTATGTTCATCACAGGAGGAAGTTTCAGAGTTTCAGAAAGAGTGAAACACTTTACAATGTGTGAGGGATGAAAGGTATGATGTCTCCCTTTGTCCCTTTGTCTTAAGTTATGTAATGTTCTCAATTACCAAGATGGAAATGTATCGCACTACTGTGTGTTTTAAGTTATATATACATTTTTTCCCTTCATGTAGTAGATAGACAGAGCTTCATTCCCAAAATATAACATTGTGTTGCGTGACTTAAGGTGCAGCCTTTAATGTCTGCTTGACAGAGATTTCTGTGGAGGGAAATCCTAAGGACAGAAAATGTCTGAGAAGAGGATAAAATAGGAGGAACAAGTGGCAACATGTAATTCCAGTGACCCACCTTCCCTTCGCATTCTGGTACTATGTAAGGTTTGCTTCTCATCTCTGTTTTTTGGATAGGCTTAATGGCCCTTTTGGCCAGTTAGCCTAGTATTCACCTATCATCATACAGACAAATGATGCAATAGCAGGGAACAACACCCTGATCTGATAATAAAATAAAGTCATAATACTCATTTAGGTTCATAGGTTCATAGGTTTATACTAGGCTATCTGCCCTAAGGCATTTATAAGCCTAGCCCAAATTTTTGTGGCTTACACCACCCCTTATATGAAAAAAATACTACCATTAGTTTTTTGTTGTTTGTTCCTCTGTCCAGCAGTGACACAGAGAGATGATTAAATAATAAAATCCACAGGTCACCCATCAATCAAGATTTCTCTTGAACAGAGCCAGCGAGGTGTGCTCTGCCTCATGGATCGGGATGTTATCTCCTGGAGTCTCAGTCTATCCCTCCAGCCCGCCCTATTTATATCCGTATATTTATATCCGTATTTTAAGTAAGTGTTCTTAGTGGTTTTGGTGGTGGATTTTTGAGTGGGAGCATGTCATTAATTCCGCATGTGACATGGCCCTGTATGTCACATGTCACTCACAGCAGATGAGCACAGCTGCAGCTGCTGGGAGTTTCCAATCTTCTTCTGGCAGCATAGATTTTTTTGTCTTTTTATCCTTTTCCTTTTGGTGAGGAACTTTCCAATTGCTGCAGATGTCAGGTGAGATACACATCCACATCCCTTGTGGGGCATTGTCAATAGCCTGATAAGTGAAGAGTAAGAGAAGTGCAACCTCCATACCTGACCTGGATGTGAATCCCTTCTTCATGAGGTCATGGGCAGGTGGGGTCTAACCACTTTCTTTCTGTGAGTGTCAAAAAGAAAGAAAACTGTCAACCTGGGTCCCCAGGTCCTGATAACCTCTTCTGTGTGTTCTCTGTGTGAGCCACCATATGCTTGGGGCTACCTGTTGTTTTGGGTTTTTTGCATGACTATACATTTTTGCTTACTTCTTGGCAGGCCGTAGGGCACCAGCTATCTGTTTCTGTGAGTCCTTTCTGAAGGAGATCCTCATGTCCAGCGCACTTTCCACTACTGCCACAGTTTGTAGTCCTGCCTGCAAACTTTGTCAGCCAAAGTCCTCCCATGTTTGCCTGTAAGACTTTGCCTGTACTTCTGACAATAGGGGCCAAGGACCGGACACTACCCGAGCCTTTTTGACTGCCTTGACCGGGTCAGCAACTCTAACCCTGTGGGTTCTTCTAACCTGTGGGTTTCTGTCTCATTGAAGCATTTACATAACCCATCTTGCTTTCAGGGGGTACAAAGTTTAAGTTGGTTTTTTTCGTAAGGCCGGTATTGGGTATTGTGGAAAAGGTTGCAAGGTCAGGTAGGCTGTATAGACTGCCTTTCCATCAAACTAAGTGGTGACTTGAAGAAGAAGACCAAGTTCAAAAGGTACTATTTTTTTAGGTTTTAACATTTTGCACCATAGTATGTCACTTAAATTCTAAATCATATGGCACATGTAGTTATTCTAAAGCTCTAATTAGAAGTATTCCCACTTGCTGTCTCACCATAGGAAACACTATCAGCTCACCTGTAATTATTTTTCGCTGAGTCACTATACGTTATAGTTTGCGCAGGGCACACAGCTTATTGTCATCATACTCTGTACCTAGTGTCATCATTCCCTTCTACTCTGATACTGTGTGCTATTAAACATAAGATATTAATAATGATAAGACATACAGTACTTCAGAAAGCCAGCTTACCTAGTTCACTGATGTGCTAAACCTTTGAACTTTGTTTCGAAATAGAAGTAAACCTTCAAGCATTTGTAAAGAATGATAGATGTATGCAAGTCACCATGAAACTGGAAACAGGTTTTGCTTGACAAGCGAGACCAGCTAATACTAAATCATATGTCAGCACACCGCCCAAGATGAAACTGAAGGTCATAAATAATCTTGCATTTTTCACATTTGTCTTCATGTATCATTTGTGTATTAGCATTGTCATAAGCACTGAATAAATCAACATGTAGCACATCTGTTCAAAAGAACAAATGTACTTGATACCTGAAAAGTACAGTGAATTTCAAGGAGATGTGTTTTCTCTAATCTGAGAAAGACAAGACTATGCATGACTGACATTTGAACTGCTATAAAATATAGCACTAACAATGCATTCCAGAGAATTAGATCCCTGCCACCAGCTTTATTGGGCTAACTAGGGTACAACATTGTAACCACAAAACAGTAACATGCTTTTAGGAAACTTTATTGATCCTTTTGTCGAAGCTGCAGCTCTAATTTTGATTGTGCTACCATTTTGTCAATGTAACTTGAAACTGTGAAACATTACATCTTCAACATTTTATACTCCAGTACACAATCACTTGACATCTGAAAGTACTCCAATCTAAGTACCACTTCTTCACACCTTTACTTCACTTCTAAAGTCAGCAGTATGACGTTTTTATCTTAACATTCTTGCCCACAGTCCCTCCTGTATCCCTCTGCCCCAATCTCACACCCATTCCGGGTCACTAATGCCTTCTCTCATTCCCCACCCTCCCCCCCTTCTAATTCTCTGCTTCTCTCCCTATCCCTGCTAATCATAGCCAACTCTTTCAATTTCCTCCTAGGACACTGTCCCTCCAATAAGATAGACTTAAGACTCCTGTAAATATAGGTGTATATAAAACTGTGTTCTGTAGAATACATGGAAGCTTTGTACTGAGCACAGACCACAGTGAACTGAAGAATGAAATGTACAGCTGAGCTCTAAGCTGGAAAAGAAAGAACTAGAGAGCAAAAACCTTAAGCTATAATTAGTGCCAGTACAACAGATTGATCAGGCAATGAAAGCACATTAACAGATATACAAAATGGGAAACTACTGCTAGCATTTCTGCATCATACAGTGGTGGTGCTGCGGTGGCGTTGTCGCCTCACAGTAAGACACTGTCCGGTTCAATTCTCAGCTAGAGCGTCTTCTGCAAGGAGACATGCGTAAATGGGCGTACCTTCTTTGAAGGTTGTGCATCAGGGCTGGCAAGTCGGCACGTAAAAATCTACTGCCAATCATTAGCGGACCGGAGTTCTGCTGTGCCGACCCCTAACCGGGAAAAGCCGAAAGACACAACAACAACATGGTCTCTCAAGTAAAATGGAGATTAAATCTTTCATAATCTTCTCTGAATGGTTCTGATTTTAAGCCAGAAAAAGGCACAATAACAGAATACTAAAGAAGAGAGGGCTACACTTTGGGAGGAATACGCTGCCCCTTGAGATGTAGCAACTGCCTCAGCCAACTTTCACCATAGAAAATGAATGAGCTAATGAGGCACCCTGGACAGGAGCAAATTGGTCATAGGGCTCTTGCCTAGCCTAAAAATGCAGGTCTCTCACCCCAGATGAAAAAACGGACCCTTTGGATAGACATAGTGGAGCCATCAGATATGTCTCACAGGGGAGTGTTAAAAAAATAATATAGTTCTGCTTTAAACTATGTAGTTACTTGAAGTTGAAATGCATTAATGTCTCTCAGAAGAATGGAACAATTTCTTATGCAGTCTTTGATCTCCAGCTTAGGTTAAACTGGTTTGTAGCTCTCATGCTGATTCACAAAAAGGCTTCTGGTTCACATTGAGTACAGGCACACCCACAGCTAGGCTGCTTGTATTTCATTAAGTACACCAACAGGCAGGTTCCTGGAATCCCTTTGAGTGCACTCATAGGCAGGTTCCTGAAATCTCTTTGACTACACCCACAAGCAGGTTTCTGGAATCCCTTTGAAAAATCCACAAGCAGGTTCCTTGAATCCCTTTGAGTACATCCACAGGCAGGTTCCTAGTGCTCCACACCACAGCTTCTCCTGTTCAAGATTCCCCTGAGACTCTCAATTCTTGGTTACAAATGCATATTTGGTGTGACTTATTATCACCAAAGGCCAACATCTCTCTCCCTCCTTTTGCTTTTGTCCCTCTGTTCTTAAATGAAGGGGGCCCACTTGGTTTTGTAACTTCAAAATAAAAATAAACCGTAGCTTAGATACTTCTTAATAGCAGACTTCAGTCCACACAGCCCCTGAAGGAATCAGGCTGTTTTTTAACATAATAAAATTCAAGGCTGTAGGCTGAACCCAAGCCTTAAAGAAAGTATAAGGTTACAGGCCTCTGTGAATCCCAACTGTCTACTCAAAGAAATAAATACATCTACAGTTACAATCCATACAGCCAGGACTGGGTTCAGGGTCTTCCTTCATATCATCCTTCATTGAGAAACTAACTTCCTAGCTTGCTGCTTTCAGGCAATCATATTTATACATCAATTGTCAGTTATGGTTTGGTTAACTGCCTAGCTAATGCAAAGTGTTGCCTAGCTACCTGTTCATGGAAATATTCTCACCACCTGAAACACAAATTATAAAGACATATTACTCCTTTTCCAAAAGTAGCATGTTACATAAATATCATGACAAAAAAATCTATATTTACACATATATAGGTGTGTGTGTGTGTGTGTGTGTGTGTGTGTGTGTGTGTGTGTGTGTGTGTGTGTGTGTGTGTGGTGTGTAATATATATATATATATATATATATATATATATATATATATATATATATATATCTTTGCTTGCTATGCATTTTGGGTGTGAATTATTATCAAATCAATCCATCTCCTTTAAACAAAATCTAGGACTTTTCAATGCATCACTTAACTATCTTTGTCTTTCCACATAGAAATAAGTTTTTTTTTTTTAATTCTCCAAATGTCCTTGTTCTGTAATGAGTCCACCCTGCATTGTAGTAGTATAATACACCATACTCACCATGTTGGGGGATGACTGAAACCATTTCTTAGTTACTGTAGTCACCTTGAAGGAAAGCAAATGTCTGGGTTGCAGTCCCCACTTTTACCAGAACAGTCTTTTTCTTCAGAGGGAGTTGTTACATCTTCCCAGAGTTCAACAGGTTGAAACTTTAACCAGATGAAAAAATATGGATGTAACCTCCACCTGATGAGGCATTGAAAAATAACCTTTTTTGCAGGGCAGCTTCCTCCATGTAAGGGACTTCCTAAACTTTTTGAACTTATAGATAACAAATGCACAGTCAGATGACCATAGAAAAACATGAAAAGACCACAGACAGCATTATCACTGCTGGTGCATAAGTAAAACCCTAATCAGCAGTGATTTTCTATAGAAAACAAATATCAGGGGCAGATAACAGATTAGTGCAAACTGATGAGTTGCAGCATCTTTCATTTACAACTTGTTCACTAGTAGGTCAACAGGTCTTCTTTTTGTATCTCCATTTTTAGACACTCATGTTAGCATCTTTTAAAATTATAATCTGAATAAACATAACAACCAGACACAAATGTACATAATTATAATGCTAAAACAGGTAATGTAGACATCATTTCAAATAGCTTAGATAGTAGCAACAGTAGCTCATTGAATACTATACGTGGCCTTGGTGCGTGGAAGATCAGAATGTTGTAGATTCTATGCCCCGACCTGGTGACTAGATTCCTGTTTCAGTACTGACATTGTACTGCAGCATTGGGAAAGGGTGCTGCACTCTTGAGGTACATTACTTAGGATGAATACAGGCTTCAAACCAAGACCCAGACTTGAAGGCTTGTACCCGAGGAGCTGGAATGAAATAAATTTTCTTATCTGAGGTTTATTCTGTGGCTTGTCATTCTTTCTCATTGGTCTTTGCAGTTTGTGGTTTAATATTTAAACCAAGACCCCTTTGCTTGAGTTGGTCATAGCTTAACTAAATGTGAGACCCAATAATAGTTATTAAAACTGGCAGGGCTGTATGTATTGCAAATAAACAGAATAAATACAGACCAAACAGTCTAATTGCTGCTTTATAAAATTTTGAACCGTATTATATCAATCAGTATTACAGCTCTCCATTATAAGAAAAAAAGGATTTAATCTACACTACTGTCTTTTTTTACATATGTTGCAAGCTTATTAGCAACAGCAATATGGTCTCAAAGTTTTTTGTATAATATGTGGTTGCATCACCCAAATCATAATTTCCACTAAATATAACATTAAGTACAGCCCTGATAGGCTTGTAGATCCTAGTCTTAATGCACAAACTATAACAGATTTATGTTCAGTCAGTTTCTGGAAACATTTTGGTGTCATTCAAAGGGGATCCAATGTCTGTCTGCCTGGGATGACATGCTGGACAAGCCACGCTGTTCTCAGACCACGACACCTTGCACCTTGGCTGGGGATTGGCTTTGCCAATCCCAAGTGCCCCCCAGTCCTTATTTTGCCTTTTTAGCCAAAGCCAAACCTACCACCCTAGACACAAAAAAGAAAAAAAAAAACTAATAAAGCTGCTGTCTCAAGATGTCTCAATCTCAAGATGATGCACTCGAGGCCCTTCTCAGCATGGAGAGAACATCGATGTCTGTGCTGTGACAGACCTGGTTCTAGGCACCAAAGGCACCCAGCACACCCCAGTTTCACTAGCATCTCACCATATCATGCCCCAAATCCGGACAACACCAAGAAAGGAGGAGGGGTGTCCATTCATAACAACACACACACCACAATGGTGGTGGTGGCAACGCGATCGGAGACATCCAGGTGCACAACCAGGCAACATTAGGCACAATTTGTAGCATGTTACTTGTTTGTTCTCAAACTCAGGAACCTCACAACTCCACTGACCTGAACAGTAACCCAAACGTAATCTCTGGAGGTCAAATGTATTACCCACCATCATACTACCTAATATAGACTGGCCTAATATATTCTGGCCCAAACACTCGCCCAAAAAGGTTCCTGGACGTTAAAAGGTTCACTCATACCAAAACTCAAAGAGGATGAACAACACCGAAGTACTCCCCACGAATATGGGATCTCTGATCTCATCATCACGAACATGGGATCTCATACCAACCGAAGTATACCCTCACTGGTGAGATCAGATCATAAACTAATCTCGCTCCCGCCCCACAAAAAAACCAAGAACAAAAACAAAAGAAAACAAAAGCGAACTTCACACTACTTCACCTAAAGCCAGTGGTATCTATTATCTCCCTGAGCCAGTGCTACACAAATGCATGGATCAGCACTCACAAACAAACACTTTCACTTACAGGTACCAAAGGCAACAGCCCACTCTGGTAGACAGGATCAGCAAACAAAAACTAAAACTCAACTACTTTGCGCCACAAGATCCAGCAAGGAAGCTTGTTGCAATACAGTAAAATCCTACAACAAGGAGGAGGCTACTACCTCTCATAGAGCAAAAAAACTGAAAGGTAAGACACCTCAAAACAAAAGAAGAAAAAGAAAATCATCCAACCTTTAAAGACTCCAAAAAGGCCTTTGAAGGAAAAGATAGAAATTCCTCAGGAGACAATCTTTGCCTCAGAATAGAACCAAAATGACTTGAAAATTACTGCCTGGTTACAGAATCAGTGCAAACTTCTGACTGACAAAAACTGAACCTATACATACTGGAAACATACTGGCTGACAGGTTGCTCCCCCAAACCCCTCTCCCAAACCTCTCCCCAGAGGAAAAGGAGAGGCATCTCCAAAACCCAACAACACCAACGCTGTGGTGGTGAAAACCTGTCTCCATATGCTCCAGTTAGGACATCCAGTTTGACCTGATGAACTCACTGGTGCTGATCTTAGCCTCACCTCAGGATCGACCCTCAAGGTGTCTTCACGTTTGACCTGCCTCCACCGACCATGGGGCGCACTCACCCCATTATCTGACAACCGCCGCTGGCATTAGGTTGACTTATCATAATGGCCACTTACCCATCCCATTAGAACTCAGCAAAGACATAATCATCCATTTATGTTTGGCCAGTTCAAAGATCCATCATGCCTCTAGACTAAACTGACTTGACTTTTTTGCTTTGTCACCATCCATCTTTTGGCAGCTCAAAATCATTACTTTGAACTTAAAGGCCAAAGCCCTTTACCCCACCCCAAAGGCCCTGACACTGGGCGTCCACCCAGCAACCCCCACACCACAAGATGGGCAAAGAACTGCAAAAAAACACTCCCCACACAAACATAAACTTGCTACATGCCATGTGTAAACAGAAAGCCTTGGATCACAGTGTGGCATCGGTCGCAGCTCAGTGGTGTCACCCACAGCTCAGCTCTCTGAAGTACAAGCAAAACTCTCACAGAAAGGTGTGTCCCACAAGCTTCTGTCATGACTGGAAACTAGGCGCTATAGTCTGAAAAACACATCTGACGAAGAGTAATCAGAACAGCCAGGCCAATTAGAAACGATGACTGCAACCAGAGCCCATGCCTAAAAACCACACTGACACATATATCCTTATACTGAAAGTCACAAAACGGATAACTGGTGTTAGAGCCATGGCCTAAAAGTTAACACAAAAGAAAAAAGAAAGTCACCCTACTGAAAAACAAGGTTTTGACCTACCAAGCCAAAGTAGTTATCATGTCACCAAAGCAAGAAGAAGTCATTGATCATTGCCCACCTGTTGAAGTGAAGGTATTCAAATCTAGATCATTGCCCAATTCGCCCCTGTAGGAATCAATACTACATAGACCCTATGGATTGTAGGATTCACATCTAGATCTAGGGAGGTCATCTCCCCCTGCATTCCACACCCCCAACCTCTGACCCCAAAAAGCAAGCCCAAAGGATCTGAAAGAACCTCAGCATGCTGCCAGATTGAAAGTCTCCCAAACCAAACTGCAAAAGATGACATAAAATAAGAGGTGATCTGCCCATGCAGATAAGAAGCCATGTCGTCCTAGATCAGACCAATACAGGAGACCTCAAGAATCTTAGACTCTCTAATACCATATACAACCCAGATTTGATGAATATGCTTCACTTCAAAAAATCTTAGACTCAGACACAGATGCAGCACCCACGTTAAGCCTTGACAGAGGAGCAAAACAGCGTGCTGGAGGGAGAGAAGAATCATCCTTGTTCAAGAGGAATTGACCAGGGATACTTCAATAGGAGATATAAACAGAGGCCTCAAGAGGTAATACTGCTTTATGAGGCACAGAGGGTGGATAGGCCACAGGATCAACTAAAGATTACTTAAGAAAGTTGGGCAATAAAATAATATAGATATATACCATGACTTTGTAAATAATGAGCTTGCATTTTTTTATTTTATTTCTAACATCACCCAGGACCCCCTTGATTATACAAATGGTCAGAAAAAGTGCAACCACAATCCCCCCCGCACTATGATTCAGTACCAAACACTGTCTTTTGGGCACTGCTTTACACAATATTTGACCTTTCACAAGTAGCCTTCTGTTAGCCAGCCTCCCAAAAAGTCATATCATTTTGCATTAGTGCCCTTAGTTTGTAACTACCTGCAAATACTTCCTTGTACACCATGTTCATGCTCTCCTATCTTGTGTGCAGAAATGTCTATCTACCTCTTCCTTATTCTATAGCTCCTTTTCACATCCAAAGAAATTCATAGGTGGGTGAATCTTCCCTACACTTTATTACTTCTTTAATAAATCACCATTTTTGTGAGTGGCATAAATGCATACCTTTCTCAGCTGCCTTCTACCTAAGCATCAAGGTGCAATATTTCTATTTTACAGTCCAACCTAGAGAGGAGCCAACCTCATCAATTGATTTTGCTCCGCCACATGACCTACCTGATAGCTTCAATACTTCTATACCCAGTTGACTTATTGGTGCCTTTGGGGGCAGGGCCAGGCACCGTGGCCTATACAAGAGGTCTATTCCCATTTATTCCTGCTTGGGTACCTAACCAGCTCACTTGTTCCCCACATGTCAATAGCTGGGTGGTAATGAGATGTCCAGCTTCCAGTTCTGACAAAGTGCCCTGCCCTCCACCTTCAACCTCCCATTTCATTGTAGTGTTTCTTTTGAGTTTACCTGTGTGTTGCCTGCTGTGGAAAGCATGCCTTCATACACTTACTTTTCCCAGCCAGGGTGTTTGCACAAGGGCAGTATGATCTTGGCAGGCCCATGTTTAGTGAGTGTAATACATATTGCTCCCTCTAGGTGCCGTCCAGGTGGTAGACCACAGCCAGCTTCCTGCCCATAAGATAGTAGAATCACCAATGACCACTCACTCCCATCCACCCAAATCATCTCTTCCAACACCCCAGACATCCCTTAGTATCTCAAAATAAAAGGAAAAAATGCTACAGACTACACCATTAATAATCAACCCTCCTTTTCCTGTCTATACAAAATATTAAATCATATACCTAACAGTTTGGTCTCTGATTAAGCTAGCAGCAAGTAAGCTCTTGCTAAACACAAGTGTAAGCCTAAAAACAATTCCTAGGATTCAGAAAAAGGCTCAATACTCATAGTAATTGCCTTCAGCAAATTGTTCAATTATGGCGGCAATTAGAAAATGAAGTTCAAATACAGCTATGGCTGACTGAGGAAGACTTCATCTTTAGCTCATTAGCATGTCTCTAAATCACTCAGTGGGTCATACTAGCATTGTCAGAACTGAAGGTGGTAGTGTTTTACCTAGCAGCTCATGCATCTCATTGTCAAAAGCACCACCGCCCCCCCCCCCACACACACACACACACACACACACACACACACACACACACACACACACACACACACACACACACACACACACACACACACACACACACACACACACACACAAAATGAAGCTTCATTCATGTCCCTACAGACATGCGCACACACATCCATGTACATACACAAACACTTACACTTCCCATCCCCATGTTGTTGCTAAACTTACTGCAGACGTGTACTCCCATAGGACTGAATGGGTAACCACCATGTTTTACATTGCTCACTTTTTTCTCCAACAGTCAAATTCTATGCTGCCATGCTGTTCTCTGAATTGCTCATCCAAAGAATTCAGCAGCTGTCGACATTGCTGGGGAGAACACAAAAGCTTCTCTCCTGGACTGTTGCATTATCATGCAGTTCTGCTAATGAGACCACCATCAATGCTGAACCTCCACAAGTGGAAAACCTCAGCAATCAGATGTTATAAGTATCAGAAGGGCTTACCATTAAGGGAAAATCGGCCATGTACCCTTTTATTCTAAAATAACATTGTAACAGCCTTCTACTATTTTGTCTTAGCCTCAATAATGAGTAGCACCTTTGACCACTCCTTTTTAGTTACCTGTCTACCCATATACCCCAACTTTCTGACTACTGAAAGAAAATCTAATACCCTCCTTCCCACTATCAATCCTGAAACCTGCATATTTCTCCCTTTTACCTCTTAGACCTGTACATCCCATGCTCCTATCAATTACTGACAAAATACCTCCAGTGCATCTCCAGAATTGAATGGGTGCCCATTGAAGTCCAAAAATCATAATTTCAATCCTCGGAACAGATATAGCTTAAATGCGAGTATGGAGAATACATATACTAATTAAGAAATTGCAGTCTCTTGGTGTATTGTTCTGCTATGATGTACAACCATCACAGAGTAAGTATATATAAGTAGCAGAGGCACACGTTGTTACAACCATCCCTGTTGGCAGTCTCTCTTATTCTCTCCTGCAAAAATGATTTAAATATGTAATACTGAGTTTTGCAATTTGCTGTTTGTTAAAATTGCATTTAACGTTTTGAAGTGTCAGGCCTTGCAGAAAAGAGTTTCACACTTCTGAAAGGGAGTCAAACTGAACTTTAACATCATGATATTAGTATAAGATAAAACCACATAAAGCAATGCCTGTTCATAATGATTCCCCTATGTTTTATCAAGTCTCAGCCCAATGAAGCTTAAACTAAAGGAAACAAGCCACTCAAAACTTCAAGCTTGACAAAACTTACAACAAAAAGTATTATTTTGCAGGAGGGCAAGCCTCCCACTGACCCTGCACATTCCAAACTTTGTAGTCATGCAACTGTGGAAAAGAAAAATCCCATACACATTGAGTCACTGCTAGCATATAAATAGAAAGAATACCAGAAGTGATTCCCTATAGGAAGAAAATCAGAGAGTTCAACTTCAAGGTGTAGATTTTGGTAAGTTTAAGCCTCATCCATTTTACACACAACAAAGTATAGGGAAACTATTGTCAACCCATGCTTCTATTTTTAATACACTATCCCCTTGATTCATATTCAGACCAGGAGAGGACTACGTCTCACCCTTGCTTTACTCCTTTCCTAGTGAAATCCATGCACCTAGAAATAACATTAATTGCAGGTTGCATCCAGTGCATCTACGACATCCTATGTGCTTTATCTATCCAACTAAAATGCCCAACTCCTAAATCATAATCACACTAAACCTGCTGTTTAAAATCAAAACCTTAGCGACATCAAGGAAACACAAACAACCTAACTCTTTACCAGTACCATACATCTCCAGAAAGCCTTTAACTCACCACAGTCTCTCTCTCATATCTCTTCCCAGATGGATTCTCTCTGCTTCCTCTTCTGTCTAATAAAGTACATACTCCCACATCCATAACTGCAGCACCTTCATCAGTATGTTATAATTTGAATTACGAATCAGTGTAGACCTACATTTACCTAAGCCTTTCCTATCTACTTTCCCACATCTCCATGCACATCTGTCCTTCTATAAATCATAAATTAAGCATGGTCACAAACCCTCAACTGTCAGTCAACTAAATTCTGATAAAATATCTCCCCCAAACCATCTTCACCCTGAGTGAGTCTGACATTAACCTTAACTCGGCTTCACCACCAAAATACTTCTGTATAACAAGCTGCATGCCCTTCTGCCACAGTTAAGGCATGTGTTGCCTCAGCCCACTTATCTGTCAGCTCATTTTCCTGAAACGTTCTACATAGTTTTTCCTCCTGAAACTGCAGAATGCTGTTACCATCTTACATTTCTACCCCTTCTGAATTTAATAAATACCCTACAAAGCCTTGCTCATTCCAGTTCTGATTCTCAGTGAAGGGAATAATAAGCTCCTTCATCATTTGCAATATATCTACTATGCTATTGCATCATTATCTTTTTATTTATATAATAGTCCAGCCATGTCTTCCTTCCCTCCTTGCAAACGCCACTTCCAAAATCTTTTAAAATTTCATATAGTCAAAACACAGAAACCATCCATCCTTGTTGCCTTAAATTTTCATCTTCTATCCAGACGTCTCATGAAGCTTCATTACCAGATCTCCTTGTCATACAAGGAAAAATAAATCCACCTTTCTTACACCTACCTCTTCCTGCCAAACTCTCCAATGCACTTTTTCAAATCCTTGGAATATATCTTATCACAGTCAACCTTGTAAATACCCTGACATAGTTTCTCCCCTTCAGCCTTCATTCTTAGCTTAGCTGACAATCTTACATAGCCTAAAAAGTTCTTATATATTCCACATCCTTTATATTAAATGCAGACCTCATTCCTAAAAATAAAATCTATCCTCCACCCCAGGTTGTCTTTCTATAAGTGTAGATCAGAGTGTGTGATATACCTTTGAGAAGCATTCCAGTCAGTGGGCATGTGCTATAAGTACCAAACAAGTGCAAGCAAGGGTGCCATTTTGAGTGAGCAGCCAGAGTGAGAGCATGCATGTATGTAGTAGTCAGTTAGTTGGATAGTTCATTTAAGTTTAATGTTCATGCCATCCATCCTGATGTGTTTGAATGCAATAAACTACTTAAACAAACACCCAAGCCTCATAATCTTCTTAGCATCTACAAGACAAGCGACATGGTGTCAGAAGTGGAATGCAGAGTCACAGCCATGAGGCAACCAGTTAGAAATGGAGGAATATACATGAGTGGATCTTTGCAACTGCTCAAAAGATTCACAAATAGTTCAGAAACAAATTTGAGGAACTAAAACTTGCTTAATGATTTCTTTCACTACAAATATAAAACAAAGCATTCAGAATGCTCAAAACAAATTTCTTATTAAACAAAATGTCTGAAACTGTGACATATTGATAAAAATATTCAAAATTATGAAAACATTTGAAATATCTGAATTGCATAAAATGTATAAGAAAGGGAAAGCAATCATATTTTTTCACAAAGTACTACTTTTTTGCATTAACTAAAACTATTTTAAATATCCGAAGTGTGCAAAGTGTTGGCAAGTGTGTGGGCAGTATTGGAGTGCAGTTATTTCACAAAGTACAGTCATTTTAAAGAATATTTTGCAAAGTACAGTCTTTCAAAGAGTTTATTGTGTATTTAAACATTATTACAAGTACCTGGTGTGTGTGCATGTTCGTACATAATTACAAAGGCCAAGATTGCATTGTGTTTTACTATCATATATGTGCATGGCAGAAGAATTTTGCAGACCTGCATCACTAGTGTTTGATAACAATATTGCAGAAAATTGGAGAGTGTTTGAGTAGGAATACAATATTTCCATACAGGCTGATTTGTCTAAAAAAGATACACACACAAAGGCATTTATTCTGCTTAATCTAGCTGAGTCAGAAGCCATTGAAAAAGAGCATTAATTTGTGTATGCACCTGCTGTGTTTTCAGGGGGAGGGGGGAAGACCACCATTTTGTGGTAGAGGCTGAAATGCAGGAAGACCCTGAATGCTTAAAATGTAAATTTAGAGAAATGGTTAACCCCCAAATGAATATTGCAATGGAAAGACACTAATTTTACACAAGAGATCAAATGCCTGGTGAAACGTTTACAGCATATATAACCAACTTGAAAAATAAGGCCAAATTGTGCAGATTTGGTGATCTGAGAGATCATTTGACTTGATTCGACAAAGTGTGCAAGGCTTGCTTCTTATGGTGATGAAGAGATTCAAACCGAAAGCTCAGTAGTGCTTTCATTTTACTCTGCTGGGATCAACTATGAATTGCAGTTTTATGTAGTCAAGAGACATGTGCAGTCATTATTTTTTCCTCAGAGACAGTTTGAAAATGTGACTGCTTTCTTTTAACAAATAAGTCCACCAAGTAAGCTTGAATAGCAACAGTTCAAATTTTGCCCAAACTATTTCTTCTGAGTATGCTAATATTTTCACAGACAAACTAGACAAACTCTCAGTTGTGTACTCCATGAAGTTAGACACAGAGATTAATCCAGTTATCAGACCAGCACAAAAAAATTCCAGCAGCTATGCAGAATAGAGTCAAAGCTGAGCTAGACAAAATGGTGCAGCTATGAGCAATTTGTCCAGTAGAAGAATGAACTGAATGGGTATAATCCAAGGTAGTAGCTCATAAGAACAGCTCAGATGATATTAGAATATGTATTGATCCAAAAGACTTGAATAAAGCATTAAAGAGACCTCACCATCCTATGAGCACAGTTGAAGAGGTTGATGCCCTCATGCCAAATGCCACTGTTTTTTCTGCCTTAGATGCAAAGAGTTAATTTTGGCAAATTTCACTTGATCGAAAATCTTCATTGCTAACCACATTCAGTACGCCATTGGGAAGATACAGATTTCTGAAAATGCTATTTCGAATAAATTCTGCCAGTGAAGTCTTTCAACGTGTGATGGAGCAAATTTTATCTGGCTATCCATGTGGTATAATAGTAGATGATATTCTTGTAGGAGACAATGGTGAAGTCGAACATGATAGAAACCTCAAGAAAGTTCTGGAAAAAGTACTTGAAGTGAATCTTAAGCTGAATCCTCGGAAGTGCAAGTTCAGGCTATGAGAAGTCACTTGTGTTGGTCTTTGTTTGCCAGTTCAGAATTACAAGCAGATCCTTCCAAGTAAACGGCAATTCTCGGAATGCCAGCTCCAAACAATGTCCAAGTCCTACAATTTTTTTTGGCATGGTCAACTATATAGGCAAGTTCATTCCAGATTTAAGCCAACTTTCAGCACTGCTCGGAAAGCTGACATGCAAAGATGTAACCTGGTCATGGTCAGATCAACATCAAAGAGTATTTAATGTCCTGAAACAGAAAATTGCTAGTCCACCAACTCTAAGCTACTAAAGTGCTCACAAACCTTTCCTCTGATGCCTCTAAGTTTGGTCTAGGTGCAATAATTCTTCAAGAGGGTAGATCAGTAGCTTATGCATCAAGACCTTTTACCCAAACCAAGATGCAGTATGCTCAGATTGAGAAGGAGCTTTTGGCAATTGTGTTTGCATGTTCAAAGTTTCATAATTATATTTATGGTCAACTTATCCAGATCAAAACTGACCACCAACCTCTAGTTACTATTCTGAGAAGGCCTATGCATACAACTCCAGCTAGACTGCAACATATGATGCTCAAATTGCAAAGGTACAATTTCAGTCTTGTTTACACAAAAGGCAAACTTCTTTATTTTGCTGATACCTTATCCAGATTGTGCAGGAAAACCACAGAACAGCATAACAATCAGCAACCTGATTTTGAAGTCATGGAAGTGAGAATTTTTCTTCCACACATCTTGATGAGCTCAGAACTCATACAGCTTCAGATCCAATTCTCCAGAAGCTCAACCTCGTTATCAGTCAAGGATGGACTTCAAAATAATATTGATTACCAGTAGAAGTGCAGCAGTATTTTCCCTACTGAGATGAGATTTTATTAGACAATGGTATCATCATGAAAGGTCCTAAAGTGATTGAATCCTTACAACAAGATTACATTAAGATCTTGCATCGTAGCCACTCAAGAACTGACTCTACTAAAAGAAGGGTAAGATGACTAATATTTTGGCCTTCTATGTCAAAAGATATTGAGAAACTACTTTCATCTTGTTCACTATGTAATAGTACAAAACCACATCAACAAAAAGAACCACTTCAGTTAAGCCAGATTCCTGGACTACCTTGGCTGATATCTTCGAGTGGAATGGTCAACATTACTTGGTGTTAGTAAACTCTTATTCAAATTGGTTTGAGATTGACCTACTTCCTAACCTAAAGTCTAGTACTGTCATTATTAAGTTGACGGGACATTTTTTCTGTCCATAGAAGTCTGCACAGAGTCATTTCTGGCAATGGTGCACAGTTTGCAAGTCAGCAGTTCGAGAAATTTGCAGAAGCATGGGACTTTGTTCATGTTACGAGTAGTCCTGACTACCCGCAGTCAAACAGCTTGGCTGAACGTGCAGTTCAAAGTGCAAAACAGCTGTTAGAGAAATCCAGACATGACAATACCAATGTTTTCTTAAACCTGCTAAATCTCAGAAACATTCCGCATGATAATCATCTTGGTTCACCTGCCTAGAGTCTTCTGTCGAGACAAATCAGAAACACATTACCAATCAGTAGCAATTTATTGGTTCCATGTGCTAAAAATAACAAAGCAGTGAAAGTCCAACTATTGAAAAAGCTTTTTTCCCAGTAGTCCTGCTATGATAAGACCAGCAAACCACTCCGTTCTTTACAAAAAGGGGAGATAGTGAGGATACGGACATCAAAAGGTTTTGATCGCAATGGATTTGCGAAGAGTTGGTGTCAAGAGCCGACATAGTACGTTGTGGAATCACAAAGAATGGAATTCAGACAAAATCTGAAACATTTGTTAACAGTGTCCGAACCAGTGTTACAGCATCTTGCCTGTGACAAAGACTCTAATTCTCAGAGTGACTTGTCCAATGTTCCTGTTCCAGAGGACATTCTATCATCAATCCCTTTTCCTGAGAAAATCACTGAGAGGCCTCAAGCAGAACATTCCCCAGTGACTGTTCCTGTTATTAAACCCAGTCCTAACTATTATATTACGAGATCAGGTTGGATCTCAAGACCTAGTTCCAGATACACTGCAACCTAGACATGACTGTTGTTTTATTAATTGGTGTATGTATAAATTGCATGCCTATTGAAATGTCATTGTTTATATGACACAGCTCAGTAAAGAAAGAGGATGTAGATCAGAGTGAGTGATATACCTTTAAGAAGCATTCCAGTCAGTGGGAACGTGCATATAAGAACTGAGCATGTGCAAGCAAGAGTGTCATTTTGAGTGAGCAGCCAGAGTGATAGCATGAATGTATGTAGTAGTCAATTAGTTAGATAGCTTGTGCCATCCATCCTCCATCCTGATGTGTTTGTATACAATAAACTACTTAAATGAATACCCAACCTCATCATCTTCGTAGCACGTACAAGATGAGCGACAATAAGTAACTTCTAATGAGCCAAGGATCTGCTGACTTAAGTCCTCTAACATCGGCTTCTCTGGCCTAGTATCAGTCTCTTCTTGCTGTCTGCATTTCTGTCTGTCCTAAGTCCTCACAAAACACAATTAAAGTACCTAGGCAAAGAACCTTCTGCTTTCAATACAAAAAAGGTTATATCTTGTGTCTGTAACTGAAATTATCCTATAATAATTCATGATTCTCTATCTGCATTGTATTATACTAAAATCTATGACTACTGCTCGACCAGTCTGAACCACAGCCAGTAGGACCAAGGCGCATGCAGATCTAATGACTAACAGTATCACACACACTGACCCCACAGAGATAGCAAACCTCCTAGCAGACAGGTTTGGTGAACATTTCACTCCGTTATCCCCTCCAAACTTATCACAACCCCCCCCCCCCCATATCTGAAGAGCAGGTCCTCAAAACCTTATCCAAGGCTAAAAACACAGCCTCTGTGGGATCAGACAACATCCCAGGCTGTCTCCTAAACAGGCTAAAACATGAGCTAGCATCACCATTAAGTACCATTTTCAATCATAGCCTAACCATGGCCTTTTTTCCTGCAGAATGGAGAACAGCAACAGTTATTGCTGTACACAAAGTAGGCATAGCGACAGACCAGGGGAATTACAAAACCATAACCTTGACCAGCCTCATCTGTAAGGTCATGGAAGGTATCATTATGGAATTCATAAATAAAGACATAGGTGACCTCCAAACCCTAAATCCTACTCAATTCAGCTTCATCAAGGGGATATCCTGCCTGTTAAATCTGGTGGACTTCTTTGAAAATGTGACAAGCCATTGATGAGGACAAATCTGTGTACACAGCATACCTCAACTTGGCAAAGGCTTTCAACACAATCCCACATTCAGGCATTACCAATAAACTTAGCAAACTGAATATAAACCCCTGCATTGTAAGATAGCATGCCAACTGGCTCACAAACCAGACACACACTATCAAAGTGGGGGACTCCACATCAGCCAGCAGACCTGTTACCAGCATGGTGCTACAGGGGTCAGTGCTGGGTCCCCTACTGTTTTGTATATACTTCTCAAAAATTCAGGTCAAAATTAGGGGGTTGTGGCTGACCAAGGTTGCAGACGACTGCAAACTAGGTGCAATCATTGAATCCCCAAATTATGTCATTATACTCCAGGACAGTCTCGCATAGGCCAACAACTGGTGTATTAGTCACAGTCTCAAACTGAATGCAAAAAAATGCATCATCATTCCTTTCTGCACAAATAATTTCCTTTCACACTATCAAATCAACAACAATACCATAAGTACCCACAAAGTGGTAAGGGACCTGGGTTCCCAAGTTGACTGCAAACTGAACTTCGACCACCATGTGTCTACTGTAGTTAGGAAGGCTTTCTAAGTAGCACACTGGATTAGTAAAAACATCACCTCAAGAACAAAACAGGTTATTTCTCCTCTATATTTGGCACTTATCCAGCCCATAATTGAGTATAAAGCCATGCTCGGTATATACCATAGAAAAGAACCTGCAGCAAGTGGAGAGACCTCAAAGGTTTCTAAGAAAGAAGATCAAGGGGCTCCAGCATGTGCCTTACACAGACCAACTAAAGAACCTATCACTGTACCCTGTGTCATATAGACTTCTTAGGGGAGACCTACAGAGCAATCCAAGATCCAAACCTAGAGAACCTGCTGCATATCAGTAAATCAAATGGGACTAGGGCTACCCATTCCAGGGACCTAAAATGGCCTGTAACTTAAATAGGACATGCTTGAGGAATAGATTTATCTCCCAGAAATTGCTGCATCTTTGGAACAGGCTACCAATTCAGGTGAAACAGAGCATCTCTAGGACACTGTTAGAGAGGAATCCGGACAAGTGGATGAGGCACCATAAATTCTTACTGGGGATAGTGCCCTCAACCCTCCTGGACATGGACAGTCATCACTAAATGCAATCTTTGATATTGACTAGGATTTTCATGGTAATACATTGAGATGAATTGGCTAGGTTAAAATTACCTCTGGGTCAATAGCCTAGTAATCTCCTATGATCCTATGATCCTATGACATAGACTTCTGGTATTTTAACAGAATTCCTGTTTCTGTAACATTCGAACCTTTGAAAATTCCTCTTGTCAAAAGAACAAAACACCTTCAATCCAACAAAAAGCTTTACATCCATAACATATTCCTGTCTTATCATCATCTTCTTTTGGCTGTTCCAGTTAGGGGTTGCCACAGCAGATCATCTGTTTCCATTTCTTCCTGTCCTCTACATCTTACTCTGTCACACCAACCACCTGCATGTCCTCTCTCACCACATCCATAAACCTTATCTTAGGCCTTCCTCTTTTCCTGTTACCTGGTAGCTTCATTCTTAGCATCTTTTTTCCCAATATACTCAGCATCCCTCCTCAGCACATGTCTAAACCAATGTAATTGTGCCTCTCTGGCTTTGTCTCCAAACCTTCCAAATTGGGCTGACCCTCTAATATACTTATTCCTATCCTGTCCACCTTCGTCACACCCAGTGCAAATCTTAACATCTTTAATTCTGCCACATCCAGTTCAAACTCCTGCCTTTTTGTCAATGCCACTGTCTCCAACCCATATAACATAGCTGGTCTCACTGCCCTCTTGTAGACCTTCCCTTTCACTCTTACAGGTACTAGTCTGTCACAAATCACTCCTGACACTCTTCTCCACCCACTCCATCCTGCCTGTACTCTCTTCTTCACCTCTCTTCCACACTCACCGTTACTCTGAACTATTGACTCCAAGTATTTAAACTCATCCACCTTTGCCACCTCTACTCCTTGCATCCTCACCATTCCTCTATCCTCCCTCTCATTCACACACATATATTCTGTCTTAGTCCTGCTGACCTTCATTTCTCTTCTCTCTAGAGCATATCTCCACCTCTCCAGGGTCTCCTCCACCTGTTCCCTACTCTCACTACAGATCACAATGTCATCTGCAAACATCATAGTCCAAGGAGACTCCTATCTGATCTCGTCTGTCAACCTGTCCATCACCATTGCAAATAAGAAAGGGCTCAGAGCTGATCCTTGATGTAACCCCACCTCCACCTTAAACGCATCCGTCACTCCCACCGCAGACCTCTCCTCTGTCACACTACCCTCATACATATCCTGTGCCACTCTTACATACTTTTCTGACACTCCTGACTTCCTCATACAATACCACAACTCCTCTCTAGGCACCCTGTCATATGCTTTCTCTAAGTCTACAAAAACACAATGCAACTCCTTCTGACATTCTCTGTACTTCTCCATCAACACTCTCAGAGCAAAGATCACATCTGTAGTGCTCTTTCCCGGCATGAAACCATACTGCTGATCACTAATCATCACGTCCCTTCTTAACCTTGCTTCCACTACTCTTTCCCATAACTTCATGCTGTGACTGATCAATTTAATCCCTCTGTAGTTACTACAGCTCTGCACATCCCCCTTATTCTTAAAAATCAGTACCAAAACACTTTTTCTCCATTCCTCAGGCATCCTCTCACTTTCCAAGATTCCATTAAACAATCTGGTTAAAAACTCCACTTCCATTTTACCTAAACACCTCCATGTTTCCACAGGTATGTCATCTGGGCCAACAGCCTTTCCATTCTTCATTCTCTTCATAGCTATCCTTACTTCCTCCTTGCTAATCCATTGTACTTCATGATTCACTATCCCTACATCACTCAACCTTCTCTCCCTCTCATTCTCTTCATTCATCAACCCCTCAAAGTACTCTTTCCATCTCCTCAACACACTCTCCTCGCTTGTGAGTATGTTTCCCTCATTATCCTTTATCACCTTTACCTGCTACAAATCTTTCCTAGCTCGGTCGCTCTGTCTAACCAATCGGTACAGATCCTTTTCTCCCTCCTTAGTGTCCAACCTTTCATGCAACTCTTCATACGCCTTATCCTTAGCCTTCGCCACCTCTCTCTTTGTCATGCACCTCATCTCCTTATACTCCTGTCTACTTTCTTCATCTCTCTGACAATCCCACTTCTTCTTTGCCAACCTCTTTCTCTGTATACTCTCCTGTACTTCCTCATTCCACCACCATGTCTCCTTGTCGTCCTTCCTTTGTCCAGATGTGATACCAAGCATCTTTCTAGCCGTCTCCCTTACTAGCTCTGCTGTAGTTACCCAGCTATTTGGTAACTCTTCACTACCACCCAGTGCCTGCCTTAACTCATCCCTGAACTCCACCTCACAATTACCCTTTTTCAATTTCCACCATTTGATCCTTGGTGCTGCCCTCACACTCCTCCTCCTCTTCTTGATCACCAACGTCATCCTACAAACCACCATCCTATGCTGCCTAACTACACTTTCTCCGGTCACCACTTTACAGTCTCCAATCTCCTTCAAACTGGCCCTCCTACATAAGATATACTCCACCTGTGTGCATCTTCCTCCACTCTTGTATGTCACCCTATGCTCCTCCCTCTTGTTAAAATATGTATTCACCACAGCCATGTCCATCCTTTTTGCAAAATCCACTACCATCTGACCTTCTGCATTCCTTTGTTTAACACCATACCTACCCATCACTTCCTCATCCCCTCTGTTCCCTTCACCAACATGCCCATTGAAATCTGCTCCAATCACCACTCTCTCACCCTTGAGGACAGTCATCACCACTTCATCCAATTCACTCCAAAAGTTTTCTTTCTCATCCACTGCACACCCAACATATTCTTGTCTTATATAAACCTAATATATTTTATCAGACACACGTCAACTTTCTGATCTCAGATACACTGCTGAACACCCTAGCATCTTGAGAATTATTTTAAAGCATTGTACTAAAGGGCAAAACTTTCATGCATCTTTCTAAGTGTAGTCTCATTTTCTGCTGAAGTCTGTGTGGATGAAAGCGAATAAAAGGTTTTCTATGCCAGTTTTATAGGTTATTCCTTATCTGGGCTTGCCTTGGTGGATTTTATGTTTTTGAGTGTTTTTCCACCTATTCATTTTTGTGGTCTCTTTTGGTTATTGTAGTCTTATTTTACCCTTTACAAAATAAAGTCTGGCTTTACCTCACTGAATGCAACTGACAGCCCCTTTTGATCTCCTCTGCTGCACTCACATCATGTTTAACAGCTGTTTTTATTGCAGAACTCTCTTCCTTGGACTGTACTATTCTCTACATAACTGTAGTACACTGTTCATCCTCCTTAAATAGTTCAGTAGCCACCCAGAGTAATGTGCCCAGCAATGAGAGAAAGAATGCATCAAAAGCATCAGAGACCTCCAAAGCAGACACCCAAACAACCTGCACTTCCCGTCACAAACCAGACAACACATAAAACACAAAATCAGTGTGCCGCACAATCACAGCCCTTCAAGGCGAAATAACATACCTAACACACTAGCAATAGGTGACTCTATATTCAGGCACACTGACATCCCACTCACTAGGCTGGACAAGCAGAAGGTTACTGTTAGCTGCCTGTCAGGAGCCAGAATCCGCCACATAACACCAGCACTCAGGTCACTCCAGAACAAGTACAAATATTACTCTGTCATTGTTCATGTTGGTGTGAATGATCTGAGACGTACCTCCCTGGACTACATGAAAAGAGACATGGAAGAGCTCTCTGATCATGCAGCCCAGGCTGGTATGACCCTGACCCTGAGTAGCATCCTGCCCTCACCAAGAATGATACCTCAGTATAAAGAAAAAATGATCAATTTCAACAATTGGCTAGGCTTCTGGTGTCATTCAAAGGAGATCCAGTGTCTGTCAGCCTGGGATGGCATGCTCGACAAGCCTCGTTGCTTCACAAGAGATGGGCTGCACCTGTCACCCCTAGGCTTTCGAATACTGGCCAAGGCTCTGGCTGCCCCCATAGTGCCTTTTTTAGGCAAGGCTCAAAAGTCAAACCCACCTCCGTAAACAGCACAATTAAGAAAAAACTGAGGGTTATGCTTCTCAATGCCAGGAATTTAAATCTAAAAATGTATGCGCTCGAAGCACTCCTCAGTATGGAGAATGTCAACATCTGTGCAGTAACTGAAACCTGGTTCAAGGCTCCAGAGAGCACCCCAGCACTACCGAGCTACAACTCATACCACACATTTCGGCCACAGAACACGGACCGCAACACAAAAGGAGGGGGTATATCCATATTCATCAAGGATACCTACACCTCTAGATTAGTGGTGCAGCAAGATACCTCTGAGATCATCCATGTGCAACTAACATCGGGAAAATCTGCAATGCAAATTGTGGCCTGCTACAGATCACCCTCCATGACCCAGGACCACCACTCCACCTTGCTGGAGACACTGGAAAACATGAAGGTCCTACCAAACACCCTGATATTGAGCGATTTCAATTACCCTACCATTCACTGGGAAAACTACTCGAGTACAAATTCCCAGGCCCAGCGCTTCCTGGAATTCATCAACTCAAATGCCCTGGATCAGCTGGTAAACTCCCCTACCAGAGGTGAGAACATATTGGACCTGGTCATCACCAACATGGGCGACAGGTGTTCCACACCGGAGGTCAACCCGTCACTGTTTTGATCAGACCATAAACTGATCACTCTAGGTGTCCACACCCCACCACCACCCCCAACTAAAGAAACCACAGTAAAAACCTTTTCTAAAGCAAACTTCACCTTACTTAAGACAGAGGTGGTAAGTTTCACAGCCCCCACGCTAAAGGATAACACTGCCCAAGATGCAGTAACCTTTACAAATGCACTCTATGAGCACCTACAAGGATGCATGGATCGTGCCATCCCTAGCAAAACCAAGATGCACTCTTCTAAGAGAAGGAAACCAGTTTGGTGGACCCCTGCAATAAACAGGCTATACAATAGAAGGAGGAAACTAGTTCAGAAAAAAAGCAAATCCCAAGAAGGAAAGACATCCCTGATCAGTATCAGTAAGAAACTGAGGTCCCTCATGAAATCATCCAAGGCTAACTTCGAAAGAAAAATAGCCAAGGATTCAAAAGATAACCAGAAAGCCTTCTTTAGCTATGTTAAGAATCTAAGTGGCAGCTTGCAGATATGCACTGAACTAGTGCAAAATAGCACACAAGATATACTGAACCTACTGAAACATCCTGGCAGATAGATTCAGTGCAAACGCAAACTTCACCTCACTCTCTCCTCCAAAGGGGCCCACAACAATACCGTGTAAGTGTAGTGTTCCAAAAATCACAGACACACACAGCTGAAAAAAAAGAAAAAGTCAAGTCAATGGCGTCAATGGGACCAGATGGCTTGTCCCGGGCTAGACTCTAGAATGACTAAACAATGAAACTAACCCCCCCAAAAAACCTCAGCCTCACCCAGGCTCCTCCTGCACCTATGTGTGCATAGAAATGGTTGCACTCCAAAGGAGGGCTCCCTCTCCACAAAGGAGGGGCCTAAAACTATAAGCTAACTATATTGTTTCTGCAAGGCTAAGGGCAATTGCATGCATCATCATCATCATCTCATTAACAAAACAACAATTAACACCCAGACTCCAAACTCCCCAGGCGACCCAGTTCAGCTTTGTTAAAGGATCCTTATGCCACACTAAACCTGATGTCACTCTTTGAGACAGTCACGAGGGTGCCATAAAGGTGCCAAGAAGTGTTCAAAACTCCCCTACCACCACTCACAATTTTTCAGACCATTTCCCAGCCACGATTGTACCTTAAAACTCACCCCTAAACACGCACCCCCTAGACAGAAGGTTGCCAAACTGGAAGACAGAGTCAACTCAGAACTCAAGATCCAGTGGGCTCCAAGTCTCACTCTAAACCAGTCACAAGTCTCCCCCCACTTCTCTGGTTCGACTGGGACCTACTCGAATACTGGGAAGCCTATACCACACTAACAACATAGGAGACTATACAACCAAGCAAGTGGATAATTGACTCTCCGGCTGACACGCACATCCTCCAAAGGGCCTTACTGAGACAGACACCTGGTGTCAAAGTCATGGCCTCAAGCTAAATGCCAAAAAATGCATAGTCATCCCGTTTGGGAAAAACAAAACACCCACAAATTACCACATAGGTGGCAGCCCCCTTAATACAGAAGATGTAATAAGAGATCTGGGGACCCAGGTAGATAGTAATCTGTCCTTTGACAATCATATTGCCAAAGTAGTTAGGAAATCCTTCTATGTGGCCCATCTAATTACTAAAGGGTTCACATCTAGAAATAAAGAGGTTATAGTGCCCCTCTACTCGTCACTCATTAGACCCATCATAGAGTACAATGCCCCATTTGGGATGTACCTCACAAGACATTTCCAACAGCTGGAAAACCACAAAAGTACCTCACCAAGAGGATTACTGGTCTCAAACATATGTTCTATGCAGCCTGACTGAAAAACCTTCGGCTGTACTCAGTGGCATATCGCTTACTCAGAGGTGATCTCTGCCTGACTTAAAAAGCCATGTCCAACTCACAATTGATGGACATGCGCCACCTAAAGAAATCCAAGTCACTGCGAGCCACGCAATCTAGTGAGTTAAACCTCACCACAACAATAAATAGAACATGCGGGAGGAATAGATTCCTGTCACAGAGACTCCCCATGCTTTGGAACAAAATTCCAAATTACATCAGGCAGAGCCCCTCACTAACACTCTTCAAGAGAAACCTTGACGAGTGGATGGGTAACAGAAAATACACTCCTGGGATCACTTCATTGACTCTGCTTGACAGAGGATCAGTTAATTAATCAATGGGGTGGCGAAAGCCGACACACTCTGGCTAGGCTTATAAATGCTCTCGGGCAGATAGCCTAGTACCTACCTATGAACCTATGAACTGTTGTAGCACAGTGACTAATACAAGTATCTTTAGTATACCCCCTCTTACAAAATTCCTCACAGAAATGCTTGACACACTGTTCCCTTAAATCTCTGAACTTCCCACACTGAGAACATCACCTGGGCTGCCCAGCATATCTTAGAAATATTTTTAGACATTCGGTATAACCTGATTAGGCAGGTGCAGATGTTTAACATCCCACAGCATTACAAAGGAAGCCTGCCACTCCCATCCACAAACCAAATTTACAACATTCTTACATAAACCAGAATCATCATAACTCTCTTTCAAATACAATAATACGGTTATTTCCAAGAACATATTGTGACACACAATATGCAGTAAGGAGTTCCTATTCATTTAAATTTGCTGAACTGTAAAATCTTTCCAAGGAGGAATCAATCTCTCGCTTAAAATTCCAAAAATGCAGTTTTCCAAACAGCATCTAAAGTAAAAAGTCAGTGTGATAAGTGTAGTTATTAAAAAAATATATACAAAAGATTTTTGTTCATCTAAATGCATCTTCAATGAGTATAAAATAGCAAAAGAAAACCCATAATGGTCCAAAAGGACATGTTGTCTGAAAATGATATCACAGCACAAAACATTGAGAACACACCACATCACTCTCACCCTGCTGGGAAGAAATAGTCCCTTCCATGATCATCATATTCCTGAGGCCACCTTCATATTTTGGATCTCACAAATTTCTGGCATCTCATTTCTAACAACTGCTGCTGCTCCACTTGTGCATAACCAGAAATACCAAAGGAAGAAGAGAAGCAGGTAAACGTGAGCATGGCATCGTACTTGGGTCAGTTTTGGACAGCCCCAATGTGTCAAGCACCACAGACACAGCCTCATCCTGCAATAATCTGATTTCATCCATCACACTTGCCCAAATCCATCCACCAAAAACTACCTCCTCAATAGCTGTGGCCCATAAAACTCTCATAACATGGCTGGGCAAAGCATTGACCACTAAATCCACTACCACCTCCTCCACTGATACAGAATTACTCCATTGTTTCTCGCTATCTTCCAACATTGGCTCAAGTTACTCCAGTGCATCACACTCTCTGTCACACTCTCCTCCTCCTCTTCCTCCACTGGCTCAGTGTTACTCCACTGCATGTCATTCTCCATCTACTGGTTCAGTATTATATCACTGCATCTCACTCTGTTCCTCCATTGGTTGTGTGATTTCACTGCATCTCACTCTCTTCCTCCATTGGTTGTGTTACTTCACTGCATTTCATTCTTTTCCCTTATTGGTTCAACACTATCCCTTTGTGTCTCAGTGTCTTTCTACACTGGATCAGCATTGCAACCCCACATCTCTTTCTCCACTGGCAGAGCTGCATTCAACTACAGCTCCCTCTCCACCTGTGTTTTGCCCCTTTGAGCAAGTGTCAACCTAGTAGCACCCTACTATGAAAGAGTAGCCCCAGTGACTAGCAGGACTAAACTGGTCATCAAAAATAACTACAGTAAATAAATAAAAAAAAAACGAATGAATAAATATACAAATAACTCTGATGAATGAGAACAGAGGGAACATTTGAAAAAAGGTATTTACACAATACAAAACTGAACAAATAAGCATCATATTTAATTTTAGTTTTATCTTTATGTCACATATTAACTAATTTCTCAGTTGGTACAGGAATTAAAACATAAGCAACTCAGCAATATTTTATCCAAAACTGGACTAATTTTCCAAATGGTATAAGATTACACAGAGTTAATGTTGACAGCGCTAAGATTCTAAATAGCCCCCAATCCTTTAATCCACAGTAAACACTTTTACTCAGCAAAAAAACTCATCTAAGAAGAAGGTTTATCTGTTGCCTGGAAATGGATACTTGCAGGAGTAGTTAGCAAAGGTTTATGTGTTTGATACAAATGTCTCTGTGGCCAGTAATACACAAAATGTTACAACTGTGCAGAGTTATTAAACGTTTCCCCCAAAAAACATTTTAGCTGAATTCTACTGCTGAAGTAATTATAAGACCTAGGAAAAAACTTCACTTGTAACAGAAATCCACATACTCTCTTTCAGTTTAAGTGGGAGACATATTTTCTTCCTAGATGTAGCACCATAATTTTGGCCCCTAACAAAAACAGCCCATGGTCCTTCAGGCAATCTATTTATACAAAGTGCACTCTGGCTCTGGCTGAAAGCATACCAGTAATGACTGACATTTCACATAAAGCCACATGTTGAGAAAAATGCAATGTCAAACAACACATAAAACCTTTTGTCACATTCCTTCTGTTAGATACTAATGTAGCATTGCATGGGATGTTACCCAAATAAGGCAGAATAACCACTATACATGCCTGGGTTAAAGAGTCACCATTTTACTTACTGTATTCAACTTCTGTGATGCAGTTTCATTTAAGAGGCAGAGCTTAGGATGGCTGCTTCTTGGGCAAATGTACTGTAATCTTGCAGAGAGTTTGAACCATTTAGTCTGAATGATTTTATCAGGTGTTCCTTCATGTGTAATATGGAAACAATAAGTAGGTTAAATCAGAAATCTTAGAAGGCAACTTCATAGCAAAACAAACAGCTTTCATTCATCCCATAAACTAGGTCTAGTTCAGAACCTCAATATAGATCTAACCAAAACATAGGAAACCAAACTGACAAATCTGAAAAAAGAACCAATCCCTAAAGCCTGAAAAAATCCTAAATGACAGACATGATTATGCAAGTTCTAAAGAGCTGTTAAATCCACATTATGCCTACTCTGCAGTGTAGTATATATAGCAGTAAAATATTTACAGCAGCATAAATTAATGGTGGTATAGCTTCAGCTGTAGAAGAGCATGATGGAAGAAGACAAGGTGTGTGGCACAGATGAGAGCCCTGCTGACTGTGGCAGTCTGTCTGGTCAGATTACAGACTTTCATTCACCCATCAATAGTCAGAAGAACTGTAGAAATGTACTGATAGATACTGTAGTTAACAGTATCATATGGAGAAATGGTGAACTGCAAAAGCTATAAAGCTTGTTCTAATAACCGAGCAGAATGTTGTAAAATATATGCCATCACTGCAGCATAGAAGGATGAAGACACACTAAAAAAGTACACACAATGGTCAGCCTCTAAATGTAGCAACACTAAAGCTACTGAGGCCATACAGGAAAAGAAGGAGGGGGTGAAGCATTTCCCAAATGGCAGAATAATATATTCAGTTAAAGATATACACCCAACAAGGGTTTAGCACCTTATAGCATTCCCTGCCTTTGAAATCCCATTAATATGGCAATCTGACATGAATACGAGCCAAATTCCTTATTGCAAAAGTAGTGTGCCACCTGTTGTATGTAAAGTTGTTAGTGGCAGATGTTCCTCTATCCTTTCCTGTGCTCATACTACCATACACCATCATTATGTTCATACCAGTTCCTAGCACTGCCCGAAACCTCATGAAGTACACATACACCATACAACTTTATGGCTGTGGTATCAGAGGCAACAGAATGTTTTCTTGTGCTTTCTTCATGCAGGTTTCAGGCAGTGGTCAGAGATGGTCAGAGAATAGCCATCAAATAATGGCTGTTTGTAAGACAAAGCAGTTCAGACTTTGTATTTATATACAGGTGTCATTTACTGTCATACCACACCAGTATATACATTTTTATTATACTGAATTTGTGCCCAGGTAATGAAATGTTCCAAATTTGTATAATCCATTCCAAGTCTTCTGGTCTAATTAAATGTGTGTACCAAAGTGAGAGCTCTAGCCTTTGCAAAATAATTTCACAGAGATTTGTGTTCTGTAAGATCAATCATCACTGGCTGGAAAAAAAAGTAAGTTTTAAGAAGTACACCATAGCATAAAGCAGTGCACATCACTTTAATGTATGAATTCATATTAAAGAAATAGCATGGATGACAAGACAAGTAATATAACACTTCATAATATACAATGAATGTGATGCTCTTGTGCTTTTGAAAACTGAGTTTCAAGTGGCTTTGAAGAGTAATGAGCAACATTTAATAAAATAATCCAAAAGGTTTCTTCTAGAGATTACGCATTACTCCTCATCCTGTCCATCATGTTAGCAGATTCAAGAATTCTGAGAAGGTAAATTCCAGTGTATGGTCTAGGGAAATAAGGACTGTGTGTCACAATAACAAATGCCAAATGCTTTTGGCACAGTTTCACATCAACAACTTCTCAACAAACTTGCCTCCCTAAACATTTTCCAAACAGCCATCCTATGTTTCCACAGCTACTTGTCTGAATGCCAACAAGCAGTCAAGTGGCAAAAATAAATGTTATCCCCTACTACCAGTATCAGTAGGTGTACCACAAGGTTCACGTCTTGCACCAATACTCTTTACCATTTTTACTAATAACCTCAGTTCAGCAATCCAAACAGCATCTATTGTACAATATGCCGATGATTAATCTTTCATGTGTGCAGCCTCTTCTATTCCTAAACTCTTACAAATAACTCAGAAAGCATTAACAGACATAGAACTTTATCTCTCTCTCTCTCTCTCTCTCAATCAACTCATACTTAACCCCAATAAGACCAAATGACTGCTATTCTCAAACAACAAGACAGCTCAGCTTCATACCCCCTTCATTATCTACTCCTCTAACAACACCAAAATTGAACCAGTGGAGCACACCAAGCTGTTAGGTGCCACTATCGACAACATCCTTAAATATGACAAATGCATAGCACAGATAGTCAAAAAAAGTACACATCAAACTAGGGACTCTGTATAGAGCCAAGCCATTCCTCACCAATACTTCCAGAGAGGCCATTGCCAAAACACATCTCCTATCCTTCATCTTATATGACTCCCCAATTTTTGCAAATCTAAGAAGAAACTACCGTAATAAGCTAGAGGCCTGCTACAACAAAATAACCAGGTTCACCTACAACCACACAAACAGATCCCACCATTGCCTAGTTCTCCACCAACTAAACTGAATCAAACTTCCACATTTTGTTAACTTTCAACCAAGTAACAACCGCTCATACCATCATACACCAACCAGATAACTGCCCTGCACTAAAGCAAATAATACAACCCTGCCCTACCACTAGACCCTTCCTTTCATCCAACAAATTATTACTTGAGGTCACCAGATTAAATAATAATCACAGGTTTGCTCTGTTCTCCAAAGTATCAACAATCTGGAACTCTATTCCTTGGGAAATAGTTTTCACAACCAACTCTTCCACTTTCATAAAAACTACTCAAGGAACATCTTACAAATAACTGGATTTGTTCCTGCTCTTCCCCAGGCTGACCAGACTCTACTGTCCGCCTCACTCTAACTTCCTACTTCTAATTCTCTACAACTCCTCTCTCAATGTAAAACACATGTGGAGACATGTGTAGAGCATTAGACTGGCATACAGATAGCCTGGGGTTCTAATCCAGAGCATGCATTATAAAGACATGCATATGGAGCCTTTATCCCTGGGCCTCCGCTGAAAATTGGCTTTGTTCCAAGTCGGACTTTCCCGGTTAACAAATGTTAAATAAATAAAAGAAAATAAAAAAATGCATACTTTATCTAAGGGGAAGCCAACTCAAGCAGTAGACCCATAACGAGCAGTGTACCCCAGCGACCAGTGTTGGGGCCTCTGTTGCTTGGATATACTTTTCTGAGATGCAGGCCAAAACCAGTTGGCTATGGCTGACCAAATTTGCAGATGACTGCAAGCTGGGTGCTGTCATTAATAATCCTAGTGATGTGAACATTCCTCCAAGAGGATCTCACTCAGACAAATGACTGGTGCCAGAAACATGGCCTCAAACTGAATACCAAAAAATGCACCATCATCCCCTTTGGGGAGGATGATGTCCCCATGCATTATCACATTAATAACAAGGCCCTAAGCACACAATCAGTCATGAGGACTTGGGAACCCAAGTTGATAGCAAACTGCCTTTTGACCACTATATTTCCTCTGTTGTACAGGCTTTCTAAATGGCCCATCTTCTTAATAATGGTATCTCATCCAGGGACAAGGAGGTCATAACATTCCTGTATTCTTCCCTTATAAGACCCATTGTTGAGTACAATGCCCGTTTAGGCATGTACCTAGCAAAGCACATGCAGCAGCTGGAGAAACCACAGAGGTTACTCACCAGGAGAATCCAGAGCCTCAGACATCTGCCCTATACAGATAGGCCTCTACTCAGTGTCATACAGACCCTCAGAGGTGACCTCTGTCTGGCATACAAACCAATCTCAGACCCTGCCTTGATGGGACTGCTTCATATTCGCAAGTCCAGCTCCACTCGGGTAACCTGCATGTGTGACCTCAATCTGGTCTGTGACATCAATAGGACTTGTTGTTGGGACAGATTTGTGTCCCAGAGACCACCCCTTCTTTGGAATAGACTCCCTCTCCATGTCAAGCAGAGTACCTCATTAACCCTTTTTAAGCACAACCTGGATAACTGGATGGGGATCAGAAAATGCACCACTGGGATTCCACCTGTGTCCCTGCTGGACAGGGGCATCGGGAGCTGACTTGTCGAAATATGGGCTAAATTCTTGGCTAGGCATTTAAGGGCCTCAGGGCCAATAGCCTAGTAAGTTCCTATGAGCCTATGATCCTATGATCAAGACCCAGCTGCTTTCTCTATTTCACAGCTGACTTTATTAATTCACAACATTCTTCAAGCTCACAATTAATCACACTACCATAAATTTCTACCTCTATCTCAACAAGTCACGTATTGTTACTCTAACATCCATTACTAGACCATTCTCATTACTTTCAAACAACATATATCTAACTTCTACTACAATCATCTGACCCTGTCGAACACTTTTATTCATCTCTGATGTCCTGAAGCATTAAAACAATTGTAGCAATTGTAATTATGTTTACTTTATAATACCTGCTGTATATAACATCATTGAAATACATGTTAATCTTATGTGTTCTATTGTAATATTATATTCTTGGAACTTTTCTCCCTAGGCCTTTGCTGAAAACAGGCTACTAGCTCACTCGGACACTCCCAGTAAACAAATGTAAAATAAAATAAATAAAAATAAACAACCATTCAGAACCTGGGATACAACTTAATTTTCAACTGATGGGAGATTTAGATCAGAAACATTAATGGTGTCATTAACCTGACTTCATTCTTTTTAAGGACTCTTTGTATTTACAGAAAACTGTTATTTACAGTTTACAGATTTATTGATCATTGTGTAACCCACCAGACGTGACTGATGAAATAGTTTCTCCTAGATCAAATTTGTGTAATAGAACTCTAAGACTGAATAGTTACATTTCCTTGACTACACTTTCACAAAGTACCTGCTCCATCTTCTAGAAGGTTGTTATAAAACTGAAGCAATGAGTGCATTTGTTAATGATGTACATTTAGCAAAGTGTAAGTGTGAAGAGAATGGATTGTTTGTGGGAGAAAGTGTTATTAACTTGTACTAACCTGAAGTCGATGGATATTTTCCTACTGAAGATAAATTAATACGATGGGAGAAGGGGAAAGATAGAAACGTTTTCTACAAAAAGATGCAAAATGATATCTCGCTTGGAAACAGTAGGGAAAGATTTGAGATGGGACAGGAATCATTCAGAAAGTCAGCAAAACTTTATAACATTATCAGTGTTCAAATATTTCAACAGATATTTTTCATGTGCTCAAATATTTATGTTATAAGATCTTCCTTATTAAATAGTTGCATGCTCCTTATTATATATTGCTCTGTTTTCTTCTATCACATATGCATCAGATATGCAAACAAAATATAAATGTCACTTATAAATCTCATCAACCTCCAGTCAGCACAGCAAGTCCAAAAAAGAGATTTACGTCCAAGTTAAAAATCCGTTTCTTTTATTACAGCAGGTACCAGAGTTAGCGCTTTCACCTTGCGGTTTCATCAGACTCACTACAAAGTACAAAGTCAATGAGTCTTAAATACTAAAAAAGGCGGGAAAATACAATCAATTAAGCTTGTTAACAGCAAGTTCATTCCTTAGCAACCAACTCAATCAATAAAATCTACTACATACATATTTGCATGAATATTTGCATGGCACAATAGGTTAAAAAACGTCCTAAAATCAAACTACATATTTATATAATTCTAACTAATGTCATAAAAACATTAAGTACAAACTTTATTTAACTTTCAATCTCCTCATCTTTAAAAAAGGTCTGAGAGAGACCTTCGCATTTAACCCAGGGACCGTATCTGACCTCAGCTTCAAAATCCAAGCATTCTCTCTACTCTCAGTAATGGCCCAGATATCACCACCTCTACTAGTAACATTTATCTTCTCTACAATCCTAAAGCTGAATGTATGTGTACAATCGGTGTCCATAACATGCTTGGCTAATGCATTGGTGCAATTCTTAACCCTAATATTGTACTGATGTTCCCATTACGATCTCTCAAACATCTATTCGTCTTACCAATGTAAAACGACGAGCAAACAAGGCAGACAGCTAAATAGACAAGGTCTCTGGACATGCATTCACCTCTAACCTTAAAAGTGTATGGGATATGTGTGCTTGGATGTATGAACACTGAATCCTCACAAATAAACTCACAAAAATTGCATTTACCACACTTCTTAGTGCCATACGAAAGTATCGTTTCAGGACTGTTGGTCACCCTGTCACATAGTAGCCTTTTGATGTTTTTCTTGTTCTTATACCTAAAACAGGGACTATCACCAACTATATCTCTGATGTGTGGGTCCACCATCAATATGTCCCAATGCTTCCTTACCACATCCTTGATACCACCCACATCTTTGGTATAAAACAAAGAAAAAGCAGTGGAACCTTTAGTAGTGTCATTGGTATGCGCTCGTGTATCCATACCATGACCCAATTCAGAAAAATAAGGGGCAGCTGCTCCAGACCTCAACTCTAGTATATTATCATGTCCTCTTGTAATATCGTCCATCTTATAACCCCGAGATGCCAACCTCCTATCCAAATCTAGTAAATCCTGATGAAACCCTTGCTCTGTAGGGTTATACCTAGAAGTCCTCATACTTTGTCCCCTAACAATATTGTGGAAGATGTGGCCAGGATGCATACTATGTCTGTGTAAAATTGAATTCTTATGACAGGACTTCCTATACACCCCAGTGTTGATAATACCATTAGGAAGGCGCTCTACAAATACATCCAAGAAAGGGAGCCTGGTATAAGAAAACTCATAACTAAATTTAAGATACTCTGTAGAAACATTTAGATCATTGATATAAGATTCCAATTGTTCAACTGACCCCTTCCATAACAGGAAGAGGTCATCCACAAAGCGCCTATAGAAGGAAACATGGGCTAAAAAACTGGGATGTGAGGTCATAAATTCCACCTCCCATTCAGCCATGAACAGGTTAGCGTAGCTATTGGCACACGAAGTGCCCATAGCTACGCCATCCAACTGTATAAAAAACTCCTGCTCAAAGCCAAACACATTGGTGTGTAAGACAACATCCAGAAAAGTTAACAAAATACCAATCTTATCAACACTGTATTCTGAGTGGCTACTAAGATGTCGCCTAATGTAATCCAAACCTATTCGGTTGGGAATAACAGTGAATAAAGAATTCACATCCAAGGTAACAAACAAATAGTCCTGATAATCTGAATCATTCCTCAGATGTTCATATAGATCCACTAGAAACTGCTTGGTATCCCTCAAAATGAACGGGTGGGCATCAACAACAGGTCTCAGAAACTTCTCTAAATACAGGGAAAAAGGCTCGGTCAACCACCCACCTCCTGACACAATGGGTTGGAGTGGTGGATTGACCAGACTTTTGTGAATCTTAGGCAGCCCCTTAATAAAAGGGACCAGGGGATGTGACACCTCCAAAAAAGAGTATAAGGAGTCATCTATCAGACCCTTATTCAACAAATCTGCTGTAATAAAAGAAACGGATTTTTAACTTGGACGTAAATCTCTTTTTTGGACTTGCTGTGCTGACTGGAGGTTGATGAGATTTATAAGTGACATTTTATTTTATTACCTTTTAGAGCTGTGTTTCGCCCTAATCCTTTGTTACACTTTTATTATATTTATTGCTGCTTGGACTGGGCGTTTACCTTGTTCCATATCTTCTTCATTTATTTTAAAATATAAATGTCACAATATTTTATAGTGAGTGAACATATTTAGATCTTCTCAAGGTATCAACAAACAAAACTGCAACAGTCTTTGTAATGCATAACAGAGTATTATAGGAATGTGGTCAAGAATCTAGAAATAATTTACTAAACAGCCTACTTATCTAATTCAGGTTTGCAGGGAGTTAGACTCTATCCTGCAAAGCAATGGGCATAAGACATTTCTGGGTATACGCAGATGCACACACACACACACACACACACACACACACACACACACACACACACACACACACACACACACGCACGCACACCCGCACGCACGCACACACACACACACACACACACACACAAAAAAACACTTGCATACATACATAGGCATATACATATACACTCACACAGATAGACAAACACATGCACACGCATGTAGCACTCTGTTACAGATTTTATTTATTTATTTATGTTTTGTTTGACAGCTAATTTTATAAAGGGCATATTAGAATGCTGAGTTAAACTGGAGCTATTTGCGGACTTTAATTCGCTGACCATACCTTATGAGGTATGACTACATTCTGCTCCATGAAGAACTGCATAACACTGAGTGTATCCTAAAAGTGAGAGTTATCAAAAGTGTGGTTTCATTACACTTTTCTGGATCTGCAGTAGGGATATTAGTCCAGACAAGTTCCTTTTCCAGGGGCATTCAGAGGGGATAAGTGACATTCTCCTCAGCTAGCTCCAGCATTGGGTTGCCTGTACCCACCCAACACACTGGGTGCTGTATAAACTCTAGGCAGACACTACAGGTCAGGGGATGGACCTCTGCACAGAGTAAGATGCCTGCTATAGGAAGCCCAAGGCCATTATAGGCTTATCCAGGGCATTATGCTGATATTAAATAATATTCCATAAGGGTGATCTACAGCTGCACTGTTATATTCCACCGCCCATTAACAAGTACACTCACAGCTTCCTTTGTGAATGATTGAGTCACAATTGTCTGAAAAGAAATTAATTAAAACCACAATAGACTTAAAATCTATATGCACAGATTTAAATTAAGTATTTTGTATGTGGGAACAAGCCTCCTATTAAAACTTCATATACATGTCTCTCTCTCTCATGCACGAATACACACACACACACACACACACACACACACACACACACACACACACACACACACACACACACACACATACATAAAACACACACACACACACACACACACACACACACACACACACACACACACACACTCTCACTCATCATGCAGTGGTATTGTGCACACACACACACACACACACACACACACACATACACACACACACACACACACACACACACACACACACACACACACACACACACACACACAAAGACATGGAGTTGTATGAGCACATGCACACATCATGCAGTAGTACCGCACACACACACACACACACACACACACACACACACACACACACACACACACACATGGAGTTGTATGAGCAGGTGCACACACATCATGCAGTGGTACTGCACACACACACACACTCACACACACACTCACACACACACACACACACACACACACACACACACACACACACACACACACACAAATACACACACATATATCATGCAGTGGTATTGTGCACAAACACATCATGCATTGGCATTGCGTATACACACACACACACACACACACACACACACACACACACACACACACACTTACATCATGCAGTGGTATTGCACAACAACAGTAATCCTGCAGTGACTACATATTAAGGGATAGGATTTACAATCAAAAGGTAATTCAACCAGCTGTATTCAGGCAATTATATCTCAATTAATTCATCATACACATGTACAGATGTTGCTCTAAAGATCAATGTCTTGAAGACAAAGTGGACAAATCAAGTCTAGGAACAGTATTCCTTACCTATTAATGGAGAAGCTCAGCCTTGGAGAGGTTATAACACAGGCCATATCAAACTTAGTTTCAGCTACACAGCCATTTTCAGTGGACTCCATTCTGTGTCTATCTGAAGCTACCAGGCAGGTCATCTGTTTACACATGCGTGTGTGAAACAACATGTAATGTTTGACTAAAAAAGATTTTTGTAGATTAGAAGTGATGTATAATGTTTGCAACTGGGATTGTGTCAGTATGGTTTGTGATGTAAAATGCTTGCAACTAGCATTGTGTTGGTGTGGTTTAAATGTATGATTGCCTATGTAGTAAGTGATGGTTTAATGAAGATGTTTCTTGTTTAAAAAAAGGCAGGAATTGAATAATTTATGTAATGTTGGCGAGATTGCATTGGTTTGGACATGTGCTGAGGAGGGATGCTGGGTATATTGGGAAAAGGATGCTAAGGATGGAGCTGCCAGGTAACAGGAAAAGAGGAGGGCCTAAGATAAGGTTTATGGATGTGGTGAGAGAGGACATGCAGGTGGTTGGTGTGACAGAGCAATATGTAGAGGACAGGAAGAAATGGAAACAGATGATCCACTGTGGCAACCCCTAACGGGAACAGCTGAAAGAAAAAGAAGATGTAATATTACTTAGGTTATATGATATATAGAAATATATGTGAAGTAAAATATTTATGTTAATTATAGTGCAATTACTTTTATATGTATGTAAATTTGTCTGTGTCGCAAGTGATAATTCAGTCAAGGTGTTTGGAAAAAAACAACAACATTGAAGCCCTAGGACATCTCACATTCAAAGGTGGCTTTCTGAGGGACATGTTTTCTTTCACCTCCTATGTCATTTATCTATGACTTGTTTGAGGTCTGTCTTTCACTAACCAAGGGAGTTCATGCAAGCACAGAAAAGTAGGAGGTTGGCCTTATTCATAAACTTTATTACATTTACTTATATTTTTTAACCTGTTCTGACCCACAGAATATTGCTCGTTTTCAAGCAGGACCCAGAAAAAAGAAGTACAGATCTAAAGTTGATTACATCTACAAAACCAGCTCAAGACAGGCAAAACAAAACATTATCAATAAAATCAGTACAGTTTGGAATCTATAAATGCTAAAAATACCTTTAGGGTAAGAGAAGCCAGAAATTACAAAATATGAATAGCACACGTATACCTATAGTGTATATAACAAATAACGATGCTATTATGTGATAAAGATGCAAAATTGTCCTGATAAAAAAAAAAACAAAGTATATGAGTAAGGTGAGAGGAAGTTCGAAGCAAAAATTAGATGAAAGTATAACAGAGAACAGTTTGTACAGATAATATTAGTAAATGTGTAGTGCAAAATGTAACTCGTAATTTGTTATGAGGCAGAAGAATGTGCTTAGATAGTGTGATAGAAAGTGATATTTAGTTAGTATGTTAGTGAGAGTCAGATGCTCGTTTGACTTTAACCATTTCCTTCCCTTTACCAGCAGATGCCTAGCATCACAAGATGTACCCTATGGCTGATCTCTGTACAGGAAAGCCTCCACACTAGGCTAGCTTCTTACGCATTATCTTTGTGGTTAACTAGGTTTTACATATGATTGTCCTTACCACTGTGACTCCTCCCAAGGCAATACATACAGTCGTGGTGTGGGTTCTAGTTACTGATCTGCTCGCCCTTGGCACACTAAGATGATTTATATTTCTTAAGCATTGAATGTGGGAACTTTCCTGTGACATATAGTTTGGTTAGATCTGACTATGAAGACATCAGAAAAAGAATGAGAAGTGTCAGGATGATAACAGAAGGTTGTGTACAAATTAACACAAAGAAAGTACTGAGGAGTGTTGAAACTATAAATACAAATGCAGGTTATTAGGCTGACATGGCATTCCCATGATATGGTACACAGTCCTTTCGATATCAGTTTGGACTATTAAGTTGAAATGTTAAATTCTCAGTATAGTATTACTAAACTAAACACTATGCGTATTGATTTGCATGCACTTGCTGGTAAGCCCATGGTTTCAAATGATAGTGAGCTATCACTTCCATTACCCACATCAGCAAGTGTTTCACTTACTGAGTGGTCACCTAATAATCAATCTCTTAATGCAGGGTGTGGCACTGTGACTTTTGTGCACACTAACATGTTAATTCTAACCAAACAGAGAAAAATTTACTAAATGGTCCAGACAGGGAGACACAGATGATGGTGATGATGAAGATGATGATAATTATGATGATGAAGATGATGATGATGATGATGATGATGATGATGATGATGATGATAAAGATGTCATAGAGCAATCTTAAGCATGAAAAATAAAGCATATGACCTTAAATGAATAGGAGCTTACATCATATTTGTTGACTTATAATTCAGACAGAGCACAAAGTTTTTATAATTGGTGCAAAACATGGGCATTGTATTTCTGGGTAATGAAATCATGAAATGCTCTGTTAGTTCACTTGCCTCTGTCAATACAGAAAGTATTACTGTATGTACTCTAGATGATCTTAAGACTGTCCACATTCCTCTCCTACCATATAGATTGATTTCTGCACACAGGGAATACATTGTAATGAATGCTGGCATGAATAAACTTAAAGATTATTAAGTTATAACATATCAACCTTGCTGTTGAAAATAGTTTTAATAAATGTAAAGCACAAGGTGTGGAAGTACATTTTAGAAAAATGATTTCCTCACTCAAAGTTAATGATTACCGTTTTACAAAGGATCAGTATTTTAACAGCTGGTTACATCAGCTTGGTTTGCTGACTAACTTAATTGGTGTTACATAATTGGGAGCAGGCTCATAATCAGACTTTTTTCTCTCCCGCTAGACTGCATCTTAATTACAAAGGAGGAAGTATCATGACTAACAGATTGACCATACTTATAAATATTGTTTTTTTTTAGGAAGCAAACAACACCCATCTCATGAGAATGACAGTGTACAACATGTAATCACTTTATAAAAGTGTGCTGTATTAGCACCATAAGCCTTAATAATAAGGATGAAGCACTGTAAGCAATAGCACATTTCAGTCACTACAGCATTATAATGACTAGAAAAGCTTAGAAATCATCTGACATTATCTTCACTGGATATTCTAAAGTGCGAGAGTCTCTGACCAAAATGCAGGGGTGGGGTCTTGGCTATACTTATTCAAGATATACAAATGGTAAGAGCATTATATACAGATCATAATCTGAAAATAATGGTTGCTGAGATTTTCAGAAGGTTCAAGATCAATACAATTGTAATCTGATAAACCTACCCCCGGACTGATGAAGCTCGGCGCAAGGCCGGTGTAAGGCTTGCGCCGGCCGTGCAGCGTATAAATGGCGTAGCAGCGCCACATGCATAGTAATGAGTGTGCGCTGCAACCACAACCACGTGCATAGGGCACGTGTGCGAGTCCAGGGGGCCTAACTAGGTTGCGCTCGGAGGCGTGGCCAAGTTGGCAGGCGATGAGCAACCTAAAGTGCTGACTCTTACAGGCCGCCTGCAATAGTAACCGCACCTACCAGTGTCTGTGGATAATGAAACATATGCAAAGTATGCTACATAGTACCCATCCACACAAAATGGAGGACCAAACATAAATGCACGAAATACAAAATGTTCCCGTTCATGGAACAAATGATACTTAAAATACTGTGTCCGTTACGTATTGCACTGTCAGCAGTCATACCCAGTGGAGGTGTACTGCATCATGTCAGTGCGCCGCAAATACACACGACTAGCCCCATGGGCATGGTCACCAGCAGTCCCACAGTGGTAGTGATAGTACACAGCTGGGCAGTCGTGGCCATATAACAACCATAAAGAAACTAGACATCCCAAACACACACAAACATATGTATAGTAAAATGTGCTATACACAGCACCATAACCGTCACATACACATAGGATGGCATATGCCGAATCGGAATATCCAGAAGCAGAACCCATGCATGCAAATGTAATGCACAACAACCCCTTCATAGCACGTAACCCGCACCCATGTCCGAATGTCCACCTAATCCAGCTAGCAGCCTTGCGCAGCTGCACACCTACACAGAGTGGGTATACCCCATATGTAGTAGGAAGTATTGTCCTAGGCAGTGACAGGCTTGCAAATATGTACCCCACATATGTCAACATCCCATCCCAGGTACTGAAATCCAAATGGCTGCATGTGAATGTGTCGGCAGAATGTGTACATCCCGCGTGTGGTTACAGACCTGTCGAAACCCCATAGGTGTTCACACGCCACGGTGTCCATAACTGTACACATCTGGACAAAGCAGTATGTGTAGCCACGGTACTGATGAGTAGCTATGAAGACATGCCAAACATAATACACAGGGTGGAACAGCTGTCCACCAAGCAGGTCACCCCAGCAGGGTTGCCACATGTACAGATTGTCAAGGTGGGACATCACTTGTAGATATGTGTGGATTTGCATGGTAAAACACCCACGGCCAATGCAAAGGATAGAATAACATGTATATGCCAGAATGAAAGGTTATTGCATAGCATGTGAATAGCTTAAGCTATCCAATATAATAGTCATGTGTACCAGATACAAAATGCCTGTAACATGCAAGTAGTAATGAAGGTAAGAAATACACTACTGTGTTAATATCACAGGACATATGGCACGTGTCAAGTGTTGATGCAGGACACAAATGTCCATAATGGGGCCTCCCACAAAGAGGAACAAGTGCTAACCCTACCCCCCACTGAAGTATCGGCAGTATAAATACAACCCAATGACACACCAACACCACCGTCCAACCCATGACAGCAACAAAAGCTGGACAAAGACTAACACGATGCGTGCACAAATAGGGACACATGTAATCAGTGCTCTCACAACCTTCTACAGGCCACCGAATAATAGTATGTACATACGCATGAAATGCTGCGAAGGATGTGTGGTAGTCCCCAGTATCACAGAGGTACGTACACATATACACTGTAACCAACCGTCACTTATGTTCACTGTAACACAGCATACCTGCAGGTAATACATAGTTCAGTCATGTGCTACATAAATATCCACGTATGAATGACGACAGGGAATAGACAATTGTGAATGGGAACAACGCACAACATGGAATATGTATGATAACCAGCACCACCCACATCATTGTATGCCAACAGCATAAGCTATTGTCGGTTGTCCAAACACCCGTGTCTGTAAACACAGATTGAATATTATAGCAATAACCCACGCCTGGGTGTGGGTAATGCTGGATATACCCACGGTTGGCATGGTGTGGTCGCCCGAGGGACCAAACAAAGCCAACCGTGGGTAAATACAGCATTACCTACACCCAGAAGTGGGTTATTGCTATTATACCATGACATCATTTACGAAAATAAACTATTAATTCCCTTACATAATGGCATAGTATAATGCCTGTCTGCTGCCCTTCCGCAGATGTCTGGCATCCGTGGCGGTGCTGATGTACTGCGCGCCTGCGCAGTAAATCAGAGCTGCGGGCAAAAGCAACGGAGAAAGCAAGATCTCCGTTGCTTATTTGTAGTGTTTCGCTATGTTACATGGGTTTAACATAGCGAGACAGCTTTAAAATAAGCAACGGAGATGTCCGTTGCCAATGTTAAAACTGTCTCGCTATGTTAAACCCATTTAACATAGCAAAACACTACAAACAAAGCTAACCGTGGGTAAATACAGCATTACCTACACCCAAAAGTGGGTTATTGCTATTATACCATGACATCATTTAAGAAAATAAACTATTAATTCCCTTACATAATGGCATAGTATAATGCCTGTCTGCTGCCCTTCTGCAGATGTCTGGCATCCGTGGCAGTGCTGATGTACTGCGCGCCTGCGCAGTACATCAGAGCTGCGGGCAAAAGCAACGGAGAAAGCAAGATCTCCGTTGCTTATTTGTAGTGTTTCGCTATGTTACATGGGTTTAACATAGCAAGACAGCTTTAAAATAAGCAACAGAGATGTCCATTGCCAATGTTAAAACTGTCTCGCTATGTTAAACCCATTTAACATAGCAAAACACTACAAAAAAGCAACGGAGAGCTTGCTTTCCCCGTTGCTTTCTTTTACAACCTGTCTCGCTATGTTAAATGTGTTTAGCATAGCGAGACAGCTTTAAAGTAAGCAACGGACATCTCCGTTGCTTATTTAAAGCTGTCACGCTATGTTAAACCCATCTAACATAGCGAGACAGGTTTTAAATACCGAGTTATACTAATGGAAAAAAGTCCGGGCGACCGGACCGTTTTCCATTAGTATAACTCGATTTACAATGGGCACGCTGGCCAATCAGCGTGCACGGTTTGGAATAATGGGGGGTCATGGTATAATAAACATGGACAAACCGTGCCCATGTGCCTCGTCTGACATTCGTACATGGTCAGGGCAGTTCTGTACACTAGGCGGACAAGACCAAACCCAGAGCACCACAGGAACACCCTGACAATTAAAGACCTGTATGCGTTGGGGCTATAAGCCTTTGTGTTCTGAATATCCCTGCGGTTACGCCATATGCATCCTGGGTCAAGAGCATTAGGGAATAGGGAATGTGTAACATGTAGTACCACACTTTTCCCAGCAGGAGAATGGATGCCTGTGACGTAAGTGAGCTTGGGGATATGTTAATGTAGCTATGTACCATGGGTATGCATATAAATGAGACAGAACACCAAACGTGTAGTGGTCACAGCAACCGGCCAACGTGAATGCAGTCCCGTTTGAATTATGAGTATAGAACATATAAATGTGAACGTGTAATTAATGCGTCTGTGCCGCAAAGACAGTTACATATGTAAAGGTGAAAGTGTGTTTCGCATACGTCCGTTAACCGGATCAGAGATATGTTACTGGTACTGTCACAACTAATACAGGCCACATAAGCACAAAGACTCAGTAAACATAAACATGCTAACGAGATTACTGAGCACAGCATTGTCAGAGGCATACTTCTAGGTGGGTGACATCATCTGCAAAGGAATAGACGCTGATAGCAAATGTATGCGTTGTGAGGCATCTAAAAGCATCACCGTCTCCAGAGGCAGCTGGAAACACACACACACACACTTGAAAGGGCTGGGAGTTGAACTTACACCTACTTACATGAACACACTACAGCAAGATGCATTTACAGAATGCGCTACCCAGATTACTGAGCACAGCACTGTCAGAGGCATACTTCCAGGTGGGTGACATCATCCGCAAAGGAATAGATGCTGATAGCAAATTTATGTGTTGTGAGACATCTAAAAGCATCACTGTCTCCAGAGGCAGCTGGAAACACACACACATGCACTTGGAAGGGCCGGGAGTTGAACCTACACCTACCTACATGAACACACTACAGCATGATGCATTTACAGAACGCGCTACCGAGATTACTGAGCAAAGCACTGTCAGACGCATACTTCTAGGTGGGTGACATCATCCGCAAAGGAATAAACGCTGATAGCAAATATATGTGTTGTGAGGCGTCTAAAAGCATCACTGTCTCCAGAAGCAGCTGGAAACACACACGCACTTGGAAGGGCCGGGAGTTGAACCTACACCTACCTACATAAACACACTACAGCATGATGCATTTACAGAATGCGCTACCGAGATTATTGAGCACAGCACTGTCAGAGGCATACTTCTAGGTGGGTGACATCATCCACAAAGGAATAGATGCTGATAGCAAATGTATGTGTTGTGAAGCATCTAAAAGCATTACTGTCTCCAGAGGCAGCTGGAAACACACAACTAAGGGCTGGGAGTTGAACCTGCACCTAATTACATGAACACACTACAGCATGATGCATTTACAGAACGCGCTACCAAGATTACTGAGCACAGCACTGTCAAGAGGCATACTCCTAGGTGGGTGATATCATCCGCAAAAACAAGGATGCCAATAGGGAATGAATACAGAGTGAGCAGTCACACAGCATGTTACTATCCCAAGGTGGACGTACAGTAACATGGCAGTTCTGCACTCGGGAATACTAACTATCTACGGAGCACTACATCAAGAAATGGATACGGGATGCACCACAGACAGTACACCCTTTGAGAGAGCAACCAGTGTGTTTGATGTAGGCATCCATTGTGGCATAGCAACTATATATAATTCGCCTGAATGGCCACCATGGCTATGCAGGATGTCAATGGCCATGGCTACACGCCTAGTATCAGACGTCGGTGCCGAATGTACTGTGTGTCCATGAATGGCATACTGGGCATGCTCACACACTTAGCATTTGCAAAGTGCAAACATGCATACACATGGAGTGTAATCATGAAAGGGCAGAGTGTGGAACATACTGTGTGTCCACCTACACAACAGCAAACTGGGCATGCTCACACACTTAGCGGTTGCAAAGGGGAAACATACATGCACATGGGGTATAATCACAGAAGGGCGCAGTGTGCAATGTACTGTGTGTCCATCTACACAACTGCTTACTGGGCATGCTCACACACTTAGCATTTGCTACGCACCGTCCAGCATGCAGACGGAGTGTACACACAGAAGGCATACACATGGAGTGTAATCATGGAAGGGCAGAGTGTGGAATGTACTGTGTGTCCACCTACACAACAGCAAACTGGGCATGCCCACACACTTAGCAGTTGCAAAGGGAGAACGTGCATGCACACGGGGTATAATCACAGAAGGGCGCAGTGTGCAATGTACAGTGTGTCCATCTACACAGCTGCTTACTGGGCATGCTCACACACTTAGCATTTGCTACGCGCCGTCCAGCATGCAGACGGAGTGTACACACTGCAGGTCACAGTAAGGTAAACCTGTCCACACGCACAGGGTGGTCACACATGCAGTTACTCGTACACACACAGATGACATCACAGGTGTCACGGTTGCAGGTCAAACATGTACACACTGCAGTGAACACTGTAGCTGTCATGCCAGCACCATGTCATCGGTGCAGCAGTAAGCCTCACGGTCCAACAACAGCATGTGACATATGTCCACAGGTCTGTATAGCAGTGTACACCAGGTGTGCAGAGTACACATGTACTAACAATGATCCAACATGTGTGATGTAGTCCACCCATATCAGTATACATGGACAGGTCGGCTCCACACATACCACGGCCCTGACACAGCTGTGACACATGACTGCTGCTGTACCAGAATGAACAAACGTCTGGATATGTCATACATGTAATTGTCTGGATGTGTGCATGGACTGCACACATGACACATACAAAGCCTGTGATGTACCACATGCATAACACTGGCGTACACGGTGCTACACACACAAATGGAAGGTGGACCCATGTATGTGGAATGCTCCCACTACAGGGTGTATCAGTATTGACTAGGACACATACCCTTGTATTGTTTGCCTGTGACAGCTGTGATACCATATCACAGTCCATGTTTTATGTATGTCAACACACATGTCAAAAAGTAGCAATGCATACACACATGGCAACAGGAGACACATGTGACATGTGTACTGTGCATGGAGCAGCCATGCATGAACAGTGGCCGATGTCCATAACATAGTTGCAACAACCTACCACATGCATACCCATCATAGGGGCCATTATACGGTGGCATAGAAACAGCACGTATGGAGGTATGTGTGTACATCATGTGTTTAAACACCTGTCTACATGCATGTGTGCAGGTGGTGGCTCACAGTTGTGTCACACACCATCCTACCCTGCCATGTGCATACAGTATGCTATGTTGCTGTTACATGACAGTGCTGACATAATGCATACCCAGCGGTCAGGTGTTATCGACTGTATGTCACATGGCAACTGTAACACCTACCACCTCCCAAGTGCATATATCAGCACATCTGCTGGATACAGTGTTGGTACACATAATGCACTACATACCGCTGCATGCCTGCACACGTATCATATGGCGGGTGTAGTATTCCCAGCACTGACATGTGTGCATGAATGTGTGCCCATGTATGCCACATATCGGGGGGAAATGTCCCACGTGCTACTCATCCCTGTACACCATAGTAGAGATCTGTACATACCTCAGTGTGGGGAGCATGGATTTGGATGGTGCAGTACATGCAAAACGTTGTCTCTCTGTGTACACATGTGTGGTCACCACAATGTGTGTGTGTCTACATGTTTGTATGTCTGCTGCTTGGTGTGAGGGTGTATGCAAATATACTGTTGTGAACGAACACTAACCACACATGGTGACTATCCTGTACTGGTGCTGCATTGCACAACCCTGTCGATGCCATAGGTGTGAGCCATACTGGCTACCTGTGCAAGTCCGCCCCCTGTGACATGGCGTGTGGGTGCATAGTATTGTGAGGGTGCTGACCACACAGGCAGGTGTCCCCATCTGCACACTATGGGGTGTGCGTCATAGTGGTGTACACCCCGCGATTGCGACCATGTTCCTGTACTGTTACAGGGTCCTACTGCTGCACAGCGTGCCCCAGAGCTGACAGGTGACACCTGAAGTCAGTGGCCATCACGCTGTGTACGGCACCTTCACCATGTCACCATACCTGTAGTGTGTCCTGCTATGTATGTGACGTCACTGTCCACTGTAGCCTGTGGCACCGACCACATGCATCAGGTGCAGTATATGTGCGGACATGTGTGTCATGTAGGTGTCCAGGCAGGTTGCGGGTACATGTAGTATGCTGATATTGCCAGATGTGCCTGTGAGTAATCCACAGCTACATGTGGGGGACCGATAACAGTGCTTCCTGTAGGCACATGCGAGTACACCATAGGAGGGATTCAGGGTATCAGAACCAACATGGTGCTACACATGTAACCGTCATACATACCATGAACACATCACAATACATGCTTTACCTGCACTACATGGTATGTCTGCTGCATGTTGACAGTACACAACCCACTTCACATACGCATCTGTCAGTATTCATATACAACCACTGCAACATACACATCCCACGCTATGCATACACAGGTATCACATACACCTCTCACTATCCTGTCCACCCTGTGCATCAGAATATATTTGCATAACCCTGCACCGATGGTGTGGATGACAGGGATGTGGCAGAGGCTTCATCATATGCACAGGGTGATATGTTTGCCAGGGGCATAGGCTGCACCAATGGATAACATCATGTGTGTGTGTAAGGGGCGGTGAGTTTACTGGACATGTCTGTGCAGAATGCATGTGGATGTGGTGGAGCCCTACAGTTGTGTCTGCTGTGTGTGGGTATGTGTGTACACAGTTCAGCCATATGTGATGCCTACACGGGGTATAATTGACAGCCCCAGACTGTACAGTGCAGGTTGTACAGCTCACTGTGTCCGTCCACGGCCACATGACCTGTGCCTGCCTGGGGTTGCACGGGCACTACCAGGTGGAGGTACAGAGTAGCTACTGTCCGATGACACATGTCCGCTGGAACCGTGTCCATGATGGGACCGGCCAGGGCCACATCCATGTGGCCTGCTGTGTCCTGGTGTGGACAGTGCAGCACCAGCTGCACTGCTACCGGCACTATGTGAGTGGGCAAGAGAGGTGGCACGCACACATCAATTGTGTGTGATGGGCATCTTGTACACATGTCTGTGGTGTCCCATGTGACATACACCCATACATGTCAGAGGTGTCACAATCCACAGGGCTATGCAGACAACAGTGTGGATGTTTGTTATGTCGGGTGTAGGTCATGTGATGGTGTGACAATATTGCAGACAGAACACCACAAGTTTGGGACATGTCGGGTGGCGTGTCACAATGTGTGCACACAATGCAGGGGCATATGTCACAATGGTGACACCTGTGTGCTGCCCAGATCACTGCTCACTGTGTGGTACTGTGTGCGTACCACAAATGTTGTTCCAATGCATACTACATATGCCTCCATTGTAGAACACCTCCACCGTTGTATGCATAGCTGACCGCACATATCACATTGACAGGTACTGTGGTTTCATGCTGGTGTATAATAACGGTTGTATCTATTGCACATGGGTGGCATGTGTGTGTGTCTGGTGGTGCAACCTGTATAACGTGACTGGAACAAAACCCAGGTGTGCACTGCTAGCCTTTTGTCGGACATTGTGGACCCTGACATGCTGGGCACCTGTCATACAGTTGCTAGGGCAGTTGAGGATGGTACGGAGGCCAACACATCATACGTTGTCCTCACATTGCCTTTCAGCACCATTCCACATTCTGGTATTGACAACATACACATCCACCTGCACATCATACCCTGTGTCTCAGGATGTTATGCTATGTGGCTCATGGACAGTACACACAGTGGTGCCAGCATACCATAGTACCTACTACATGTCAGGTACATATTGCATTACACAGTCCTCAGTCATAAGGCCACTCATGTTCACTATATGCTTACATACAGAACATGCTGTCACAGAGTACTGTCCATGCCTAGATTTCCCACACCTACATACCAAGCTCCATTATTGCTCCACCAGCTCATACCAATACCAACCATACAGGTGTCAGTGTGACGGATACTTCATATGAGTATCATGGCATCAAGATGCATGACACACGGTGCATGCACATCACCTTTGCATAACAACATTCACCCACTGACTATCACATGCATAGTGGTCCCCTACATACATATCACATTGTACATGGTTGCAGTACACACATATGCCACACACAGTCCTGTGGTTACCATATTCCACTGTGGCATGGATATCCTTCTGCAAGGCCACACCTATCTGTACTGTGTGTGATGCTGGTACATAGGTAGCCATTGTACCTGTGAACTACACATATCTACACACAGTCAAGGGTACAATACCACATTTATGGTGTACCTTCAACAACAGCTACAGCTTTACATGGCACAACATTGACATGCCATGATGTTTACTGAGCTCAGACAGTTTACATATGCGGCTGAAATACGGACAACACATCTGTACACATCTGCATACCACATACTCAGGGGTGTCTCCTGCTCTGACACGGCCCATGTCCACCACATTATTGATGCATATACTCCTCATACATGACATCTGCGGTGGGCACTGTGAACGAAATGCTCCTGGATATGTGCACACACACCACACTGCATGGGCTGTGCTTCTGTGTTACTTCCACAAACCTAACACACACCATGCTGTGGAACATAGGTCCTGTGTACATCCCGCAGGGACACACAGTAGCACTGTTCACATGATACCTCCCTTGCTGTTTGAGTGACACATGTAGTCCTGGTATCACCACAGCAGCTGTACTGTGTAGGGGTGCAGTTGACACCTGCCTCTGCTGTTCACAGGACACTACCATGGAGAGGTGACACTACTGTGTACACTGCACATGTGCTTACACATGGACTTGCCAGACTGCATTGTAGCCCACTGTGCACCTGTGCAGCTACTACAAGTCCTTTGTCATGCTTACTTGGTGTCCCTTCCATTTAGAGTAGCTATCATGCTACTACTATGTCCCATACCTACAGGCCATATGTATCCTGTTATTGTACATACCAATAGGCGATACCTGTGTTATGCATGATATGCCTGTGATACTGTGTATGATATCTGTCATATCTACCTAGACAACTATACATTACACATATTTCACATAGTATCCCCTAATGCAGAGCATACTTGCACGTTGGCCACACCTTACATATGTCATCAACGGTATATGCTCATACACATGCGTGCTGTGACAGTATACATACATGTACTATCCCCTGCTATGGCACTTCTTTGTTGGACATCCACTGCCAGCAACAGCGTGTGGTATGGCATTGTTCTCTTTAATGCCTTCCTGTAGCATCCCTTGTGGTGTCTCTGCTGTGTACATGATGTCCCACTGCTGTACACACGGTGTCTACAAGCGTTGGTATGCTCAGCAGGACATCACTACATAACTACCTTTCACCACTTTCTGCATTACGGACAAGTGTAATTAATTACAACCACCATTCACATACAGTACAGCTTATTAATACAGATCATGCGTTACACAACCTTACATATCGTGTGTTCTACATACCTTGTTGGTGTTTCATTCCGTTTATTGTTTTGCCGTTTCCCTTCATTTTCGGTAGTACAACGCTGTTTCAGTATGAGCATACGGTTTGAATATCCTGAGCGTCATCCTTATATACGTCGATACCTGCAACATGTGAATTCATCCCACCAATTGCTGTTCCTCAGTGAGTAATTACGTGCATATCACCTGTGCATCTACTCCATTCGGAAATTACGCGTCGATACTGGGGTATAATTGGATTTTCCACCTGGGCGTTGGCTATTTGCCCTACCTTCATGGAGATGGTCTGTATTGTGTTATGTTATGTGTAACTGCATCTGCTATGCATAGGGACAAGTATATTTTGAATTCATGTCACCCGTGGATTGTGTGTGACAGGTGTAGTATTTGGTTCAACATGTGGGTGTACCTGTCCTGCCGACGAATGATAACGGAGTATTGCATTCAAAACTGTAACATGGCTGTTGTTTTCCTTTATACAACACATGCAATTATGCATCCACCTTTAATTGTGTCTCCCACGCGATATGTTGTGGTTATGCAGATGTCATTGACTGACTGTATGTTTGTGCTGCTATTATGGTTTGTATTCCTTTATTATCTACAATGGGGGATATCGGTGGTTGTACATCACAGATACGGTTTGTGGGCCTTGCATCTCTAGATAAACAGTATAGCTGTCTGTGTGCTCCATCCCTACTTGGAGAGTTAACAGTTAATAGCCTTTTGTTATGGGATTGTAGGAAGGGCTGTTGTTATGTGGTTTCGATATCGTCTGCAGGTGAGCTTGATGCATGTATACCTCCGTAACATATGTGGTATATCAGCGGTTATGTGTACGTGACAACTATCCCTTGTCATTCTGTCCCAGATATTTGCAGTCATTGTGGTCCTGTTGTTGGAATAGCCTGTTTGCCAGTGGTTGCCACATATTCAAATGGGAATTGATTGTTTGACACTTGTGGAACACACAGCGGTGTTTACGGGCCAACACGTGGCCACGGTCAGTACTGGGGTAGCACATACTTTTTTCCGCGATACATACCTATTGCTGTGTGACTTTGCCAACGTATCATATTGCATGTAACATATCAGTGTCGTACATACAGGCATGACTATTACATACGTCCTTTCCATTTCTTATGGGGAATATTCCTGTGCTACCATCTGGAACATATTCACTTTGTATCGTTCTATGTCAGGACACACCTAGCCAGGGTGGGGCTGTCACTACTACTCTGGTACTAGTAGTGAACATATGCCTGAGGCTAGTTTACCGTATGCCTACACCTAATATTCTGCTCTGCCTCTAACTTAGCACCAACATACACATGTTGCAGACACACACACATTACACTCACACAGCGACGCACACGGCACCCTCAACGCACACGTACACATACTACGGCACTCACGGGGACGGTTGCACACAGTACCTACATGGACCGCAACACCGGCAGCGGTGACTACCTCTCCCTTCATATCATCATACTATTACACGCGCATGTACTGTTACAGTACTCTGTTCTGGTGGTCTTTCAGCCTCGCGGTTATGCATATCGGTATGTTACACATTCCATGGTTGGCGGTATCCTATTATTTTGAACCTCCCGGATGTTCAGATTGTCGTTGCACTATCTATACTATGTACAGATATCGCTGGATACATCTCAGTCACCTTATATCCCTCTAATTCCCTTTCTTATCTGTATTATATATATGTATATGTGTACATATTTATCTATATATATATATATATATATATATATAGATATATATATATATATATATATATATATACATATATATATACATATATATATATATATTTATATGTATACATCTTGCGGCTAACGTGGCAGGCACACAGCAACGCCATATGCTGTAGGACTCACGTACTGTTCAGGTGTTGGCGTTACATGTTCCACTGGCTGTTGGGTTTACAGTGTTTGGGGGCTGCCTATGTTGGAGTCACACATAAGGCCACCCAAACATTACACTTTACAGGTGGTCATGTTTGTGTGCCATCCATTTCATTGTGTGTGCAGGTGCGGAGGTGTCAGTCCATGGGGCCTACGCTGTCAGAGTATGTGCTATACATTCCCTCTTTGCCAAGGCGAAGGCATATTGAGTACGCCTCTGTCTGCCTACTGGGGCTGGCACAGTGTGTTCATGGTCTGGAACCCTCTGTGCCTGGACTGGCCTTGGCAATTGTGGTGGGCTTTGTGGCCCTTCACCATTATGTCCCTGCAGCAGCTGCTTCCACAGGATCATATTATGTAGCATGGCACATACTATGAATATGTGGGCACATGTGCCTGGAGAGTACTGCAAGGCTCCACCAGATGTATCCAAGCACAGGAACCGTGATTTCAGCATCCTGAACACACGCTCTATGATTATTCTGGTTTGTGCGTGTGCCTCATTATGGCGTTCTTGCATGTGTGTGTGTGTGCATTTCTGATGGGAGTCATCATCCACAGCTCCAGTGCATAGCCAGCATCCCCCACGAGATGGCCTTGTGGGATGTCCCCCCTGACAAATACCTGATACAGCTGTGAGGCATGCCAGATATGGGAGTCGTGGTAACTTCCAGGGCTGCCAGCACACACATCCATGATAATGCCCTGGGCATTGCACACGACCTGGCAATTGATGGAGTGGAATCCCTTGCGGTTTATGTAGCATCTACCCTGCTCGCCAGGTGGTGACTTGATTTGTATGTGCGTACAGTCTATCGCACCCAGTACCTCCGGATATTGTGCCACATGGTGGAAGTGGCGCATATTGCTAGCCAAATCCTCCTGAGATCTGGGGAAGTATATATGCTCATTGGCATGTGGTAACATGGCATCCAGGAACTGGTGTAGTACCCTGGATGCTGATGCCTGTGAGATGCCCATTATATCTCCAGTTGGCCTTTGAAAGGTACCTGTGGCCAGTATTCACAAGCTTACACATACCTTTGTGTCCACTGGGATGGGTTCCCCTCTGTTGTTTCTTGTTCTCAGGCGTGGCCGGCACAGCTCCACTATTTGCCGTAACATGTCCCTGTCCACCCTGTAACGCTCTACTATCTCCAGGTCATGTAGCCCCTGGTAGGTTACCCTTGGTCTGAACACTCTCCTTCTCCTCCGAGGCCTGTGGTGGTTGTCGGCATCCTCCTCCACAACACCGTCTGTCTCTAACACATGCTGATGGATCACAGCTATGGCAGCACCCAACATGTACATTTTAAAAGTTCCCCGTGTGTTTACACCTATGGTGCGGCGTTTGGGAATATACGGCTGTGTGTTGTGTGCATTCACACTTTATACTATTGTGCTGTGCACACCGATGATGTCATAGGGTATGTTTGTACGGCCGTATCTAAGGGTTATCTTCCGTGTTTTACCGATGGAACTACAAAGGTGTTGCCTTTGGTGTTGCATTACTCTTGCCTGCCATGGATTACCTTTCGACCTTCTCTTACTATTTCTGCACGTTGCACCTACCATTTTCTGGCATGCATCCTGCAGAGCACTGTCATTTGTACTTTCATGGACATGGCATATCCTGCGTTTTGTGTGCTACTGCTGTTGTGCTGCCAGTCTGCTTTGCTCTGCTGTGTCAGGTCTTCTATCTTTGCAATCTGCTACCTCCCCTACTTTCTTTGCATTCATATGCCTCCCCTATCCCGTTTTGCAGGTTTCTGCATGCAGAGTTGTCAGCTGCCGTCGATTGGCCTTCGTGGGTTGATTAGTGTTGATTGCTCATTAGTACTCCAATTACACTTCTTCCACATTTCCTTATATTCTTCACATCACCTTCCTGTTTCCGATATTGTTTGCGGGGCGTGTGTCACATTACTAGGTTCCGGGAACATTGTCATCCTCGTACACATGCACTTTTGCGCGCATTGTGTGCTCTCAGCTAAACTATTACCCCACACCCCAGTCCTGCAGCTTTGATTTGCGATGTACAGCCCAGGTTTGCTGTGCTCCAATGTGCTTACTGCTACGGTGGCACACCTCTCTGCAGATGTCATGTATTCCCTCTGAGCCACTCCTCGGTGTTTTACCGCTGCGCCATTTGGTACAACCTTACTCCGGCGAGGCATTTGCGATTCAGTATTATCTGCCTCATTTGCATGGCATTGACTACTAATTCATAGTTACCACGCCGAAGACTGCCGCGAGTCCTTGGCAACCCTTGCACCGTGGTTGTGGTGTTCCATGCATACCATGGTGTATTATGCTGTGAACATGATGTCTATTATGATGCTGTTTTATAACATTGTTATATTATTTCATTATGTTGCACCTTCCACACATGTCCTGCGGTTCTGATGTGAGTTACTGTGGACATGCCATTTAAGTTGTTATTTACGTGTTGTGCATCTTTTCTTTTGCCATTGTCTGTGTATTTCGCCATTGGCATATGTTAACAGTGTGATACCTGGGTCTGACACTCTTCCATTACTCCGATGTTATGTCTGGGAAAATGTAAACCTTTTTTTTGGTTTACATTGCCGTGGGCTTATGCTACGCCTGCACCACTTCGTGAATCGCTATATGCCTTCATTTGCATGGTGACACTCCGCACATAGGGTGTTTAGCATACCTACGCCGGGGGCTGCGCAGATCTGGCATATGCCGGTAGTGCACGTGGAATTGGATCGTACCTGAATCGCTCGGCGGTCATATTTGGCATTATAACGCCTACGCTATGCGTGCGCCTGGCGCAAGGTTCATGAATCCCGGGGCTAGTATGACCATACATGTGCACTTAAGCTTTCTGTACTGTCTACTTACAGTTAACACCTTCAGTCCAAGTATAATTGTGGGTGACTTTAAATATCTCCCAAAAATATAGTGTAGCCTGAATCTATGAGCCCCAGCCAATGAGGATGAGTTTTTAGACCCAGTGCTCTCACAAAAGTTTATGAGGTATATACATTTTTCCACTAGCGCTAAAGTCATATTAAATTTACACTTTTCAAACTGCCAAAGTTTGGAAATTATGATCATATTAACATACAATTTCCCATTACATTAGAAAGGTTGCCATTTCCAAGTATAGATTTATACACTTACAAACTAATTAATGCATTTTTTAAAAACAATGGCATTGACGAAAGGGCAGGAGTCAGACCTGGACGTGGCAGAGTTAAAGATGTTAAGATTTGCACTGGCTGTGACAATGGTGGACAGGATTAGGAATAAGTATATTAGAGGGTCAGCCCAGGTTAGGCGGTTTATAGACAAAGCCAGAGAGGCAAGATTGCGTTGGTTTGGACATGTGTTAAGGAGGGATGCTGGGTATATTGGGAAAAGGATGCTAAAGATGGAACTGTAAGAAAAAAAGAGGAAGACCTAAGATAAGGTTTATGGCTGTGGTGAGAGAGGACATGCAGGTGGATGGAATGACAGCGCAAGATGCAGAGGACAAGAAGAAATGGAAACAGATGATCCACTGTGGTGACCCCAAATGGGAACAGCCAAAAGAAAAAGAACTCTTGACAACTACAGTGGCATCACATGGATGACTCAAAAATGGCTTAGTAGTTCTGCTTACACAAGACCATTAACAGGAAATCTATTGGCAAAATACAGCATTTAAAACCAATATGGTGAAAGTAGAAAGAAGGACATGAAAATAAAAAAAACAACAGTCACCTGACATTTAAGTGTTAAGCTGCTGCTAATAAAAATAGGAGGCTAAATGATACAATTAGACGGGTTGAGAGGAATATGATAATGATTAAATCTAGATATAAGGAAATATTATCCAAAAAAGGTGTAGAACAGGAGCAGTTCTTTATATTTGTTAATTCACATTACTTTAAAATGGCTCAGTTGTTACTGTATTTTCTTGTATTATAACTATATTCAGTAACTGTCACTCTGGTGTATGCTCTGCTCATTGTTTTATGATCCCTCACAGCTATGACTGGGCGTACTCAGACAATCCAGTAATAAGTATAGAAAGTTATTTGGTCTCATTATCTAAAGTTTAAAAAGTTTTCAAGTATAGGTCCGATAAACCGTCAAAGTACTTTATCCATCATCTTGGGAGTGAATTAAGGAAGCAGTTCTGTTCTTAACAACTGGTAGGTTTCCAGTAGGGTAGGTCTTGTAATCTTTTAAGTTTGACCTCTGTACTCAATAAATGCTTTGAAAGATGCTTAGTCCACCTACAGAAAATAAGTACACACATTTTATGGACTCTTCCCAACACAGTTAGGTTTACTGTATTAAGCTTAACAGATTTTTATGAGTCAGTGGAAATGCCACTTGATCGAGGTCTCGTGGTCATAGTTATACATTTCGATTTAGCTAAGGCATTTGATACCATGCATCAGCGTGGAATAGTTTCAATTAACATGCACATGCAAGTATGAATCCTTAGATAATTAAATGAGTTGCAGGATAGTTGAACAGATTTCTAAAAATTACTGTAGAAATTCTCATACTTAATTTGTCAGGGTTAAATTAGGTGTTCCTCAGGGCTCAGTCTTGGGATTCATCCTTTTTAACATGTTTTTTGCATTCTTTCAAGTGACACAGGATGTTAGATAAGCAAATAAGCATAAAGATAGGGAAAGAAGTTTCAAATTATTTAGTTACAGTCAGATGCAAAATTATTTAGCCTGAATAAATGACTGACTTGTAATGGATTTTCACTGAGTACAAATAAATTGCTCTGGCAAACAATATTTGAGCTCAAATATCCACTTGATTCATCTGTCTTACATATGGTTATTTCCTTCAAAGACCTTGGCATTATTATAAAAAATAAAATGACATAAAACCTTAATGCTTTTCAATCCCACAAAGATGGACTGAGCCATCTGGGTGTAATGACAAAGTCCATTTGATGTCATGACTCAGTAATATTAACAATTCAGAGACTAATAGTCAGCCTTGCACTAGTTATCACTGACCCCATCCCAGAAATAGCCTTATAGAATATGATTGCAGGATGAAGCTAATGAGTAACTCATAGCTTTAAGGCCCTGCACTAGCAATGTGCTTCGGCTTTTCCCAGTTACGGGTTGCCACAGCGGATCACCAGTCCGCAGATTGATTGGCTTTAAGGCCCTGTGCTAATCTGTCATGTTTGTACTTCTGCTTTCATTTGTTGCCTTTTGACCTGGATCATGGCTGAAAAAGGGCCATTTGATCATCTCACCTATCCAGTAAATAAATGTAAAATAAATAAATAAATATAAAAAGTGAAAAAAATGTATGGTTTATTGCCAAGGATTGACTTTTTTTCGACTAACAAACAAAATTAATTCTCTTTGTTTCTTATTCACCATAGTTTATACAAAATATTAAAGGCACCACCTGAAATAGCAGTAGTATAAATACAGTAAAATAGTAGAAGTAAGATTGAAATATGAACACTATCAAGTTTTGAAAAACACATGCCTTTCACAGCTAGCTAAGAGATTTTATGTTGTATACTGGGTTTGTTTTGGGGGGGGGTTCTACTTTCCCCTGTAGGCATTATACCCTCTTAAAAATGAAAGCAGAAATGACTTTGTAAAATCATACATCTGACTCAGTACTATATTTAACTGGTGAAGATTTAAAGATCTGAGTAATACAGTATCTCATCATTACAGCTGCAGTTTGTTTTTATTCCTAAACCCTTCACTGCAAGTCTTAATGATATCCTGTCCACAGAGATCAAATATTCAGAATTCAGTTTCATACAAGTATATTGCTGTTTGGTCTTTAAAACTGGTGTTTCTGTTTAACTATGGAAGTAGGTCACAAGCCATCACAGTGTTCTCTTCTTCCTTTAGAGATAGTAGAGTTGTGTAAAATCTTACCATAACTGTAGATATCCTTGCCTTCACCGATACAGTATTCCTTACTAATGAGATTCCCTGCCGTGAAGCCCTCCATCCAGCCAGTTTACAAAAGATTTCCGCTGCTTTAAGGTACGCAGAATGTCACCTGCTTACTCCTTGCGTAAGGTAGGGCATAAAGGTGACGTTCAGGTGTACCATCCTCTGAACAGATTGCCCCAGTAGGAACAGCAGCCCAAGGAAAACCAAGGAGAACCTGCACAGCCAGGAAGGGAAAAAGACCAGTGGGGTGGAGGGAGTGAGTGAATAAGTGAGTGAATACTGCAGCGGTGAAGGTAAGGACATCTAATGTTATGGTAAGATTTTACACAACTGTACTATGTCCTTATATTCACTGCTGCAGTATTCCTTACTAATGGGAGAGTGCAAAAGCTCAAGAAGAAACCTGGGAGGCGGAAGCAGGAGAGCCCTCCAAGAAGCCATGAAGAATGGCAGCAGCAAAACCAGCTCTAGCCCTGGAGTTACCATCCAACTGGTAATGTTTGGTAAAGGTGTGCACAGAAGTAAGGTAGCAGGGCAGCAGCAACACCAGCTCTGGAGATACCGTCCAACTGGTAATGTTTGGTAAAGGTGTGCACAGAAGTAACGTAGCAGGGCAGCAGCAACACCAGCTCTGGAGATACCGTCCAACTGGTAATGTTTGGTAAAGGTATGCACAGAAGTCCAAGTAGCAGCTTCAAGAATAGATTTAGCGGCTAAGCCTTTATAGAAAAAGGAAGGCTCTCACCATGAAAAGTGTAACAAAAGGAAATAGCCTTGGAAATACAAGTGGAAATAGTTTGCTTGGAAACAGCCAAACCTAAATTCCTAGGATGAAAGGAAACAAATAACTGATCAGACTTCCTGATAGCTTTAGTTTTATCCAAATAAAATCTGAGCTGTGCACATCTAAGGTATGCAGCACCCTCTAACTGTCAGATTGTGGAGAGGGGGAAAAATGTAGGCAAATTAATAAACTGATTGACAACTCATTAAGCACCTTGGGCATAAAAGAAGGATTAGTACGCAAGGACACCCTGTCCTCATGAAATATCAAAAAAGGTGGACAAACCATAAGGGCTTGCAACTCAGACACCCATCTGGCAGAAGTAAGAGCTAACAAAAGAACTGTGTTCCAAGAACAATGTTACAAGGAAGCAGAAACAGCAGGCTCAGAAGTAGCCTGAGTCAATTTTTCTAGAACAAAATTAAGATCCCAGGGAGGAGGAACAGGCTTCTTGTGAGGTCTAATATTAAGGATGCCTTTAAGAAACTGCTTAGCCTCAAATCTAGAAGCTAATGGGGAAGTTAAAGACAGACAAGCAGAAAGAGCTGATAAGTGGGCCTTAACAGAAGAATAGGCCAAACCAGCATTCAGCAACTCACACAAATAAGAAAGAACCAAAGGAAAATCCACAGAAAGTGGGCCCAGGTCACAAGAAAGGCACCAAATAGAAAACCTCTTTCATTTAGACAAGTAGAATTTCTTAGTAGTAGTTTTCCTGGCCTCCTGCAGGACCTGCAGCATGTCCTCAGAAAAAAGGTGTCTATGAGGAATCAAAACCCTATCACCCACAATGTCAGTCAAAGTATGGACAGGTGGGGATGGGTGAGAGGCCCCTTGTCTTGTGTGAGGAGATCCACCCTGTGAGGTAACTTGTGATGATTGCCCCTGGCGAGATGCAGAAGTACAGGGAGCCAGTGCTGTTATGGCCAAAAGGGAGTCGCCAACAAGATTTTGGGAGCATCCTGTTGAATCTTGAACAGGACTTTCGGAATGAGAGAAAGGGGAGGGTATGCATAAAGAAACATCCCCTTCCAAGAAAATGAGAGGGAGCCCACCTTTCAGACCAGGGGACCTGGGACTCTGGCATAAAACAGAGAAAGTTGATAGGCAAAGAGATCTACTTGAGGAATACCCCAATGGTGAACAATGCCCAGAAACACATCCCTGTGAAGCATCCATTCATGGGACTGAGTGAAGGACCTGCTCAGACTGTCTGCTACAATATTCCAATCTGAAGGAATGTAAACTGCCTGAAGAGTCACACGATACTGGATAGCCAGATCCCATACCAGAAGTGCCAGCCAACAAAGACAGTAGGATCTCTTACCCCCCCTGTTTGTTGATATACCACATGACTGTGGTATTGTCTGTGAATACCTTGAGAGGCCCTGCAGAAAAGAGAGGATGAAAGGCCTAAAGAGCCAGCAGAAGAGCCCTCATCTCTTTGATGTTGATGTGCTCCTTCCGCTGACGACGTGACCACACTCCCTGAACCTTCAGGGAGCCAAACATTGCTCCACATCCTACATCTGAAGTGTTTGTGAACAGATCCTGAGAGGGAACTGGAGGTTGAAATGGGAGCCCTGGATTCAGAGACAACTGCTGAATCCACCACAGACGTTTGACCTTGAGACATGGGAGAAGAGGAACAGGAAAGTCTAGAGGAAGGGCATGCTGAAGCCACACCAACTTCAGAAACCACTGCAACTTCCTCATGTGGAGCCTAGCCAGAGCAAGCCTCAGAATGGTGGAAGCCATCAGAAACTCTCTGGCTGAAATGGAGGCCAAGGGAAGAAGAGTTTGAAAGAAACAAATGAGGGTTAATGCCTTTGGAGGAGGCAGGGGATGCCAGCATTGGCACCATTTGAAACCTGCAACCCAGAAAGACATGATCTTGAGAAGGAGACAGGGAAGACTTGTTGAAGTTTATTATGAACCCCAGGCTCTAAAGAAGATAAATGGTAAAATGAAGATTTTGTAAAAGGACCTCTGTAGAAGATGCCTGAATCAGCAGGTTATCCAAATAAGGAAAGATTTGGATCCCTTGTAGCCTGCAAAAGGCAATCACAGGAGCGATGCATTTGGTGAACACCTTTGGGACAGTAGAAAGGCCAAAGGGCAAAGCACAGAACTGAAAATGCCAGGAAGCAACAAAGAAATGCAAAACTCTCCTGAAAAGAGGATAGATCAAAATATGGAGATAAGCATCCTTGAGGTCCAAAGACACCAGAAAAGCCTGAGGGAGCAAGATGCAGAGGACAGGAAAAATGGAAACAGATGATCCGCTGTGGTGACCCCTAATGGGAACAGCCGAAAGAAAAAGAAGACAAAAGGGTATTCCACAATAACTCCTACCTCACCCTACAAATTCAAATATAATCCTGGTCATTCCTAATACTATTTAACCATGACAGCTTCTTTAATGTGCACAGTCATCCTCGCCACACTATCCATAACTAGTGTGAACCAGCTGTCGTGATGAGATAGATTTTTTTGGATCAGGACCCAAGGCTATCAGTTGTGGAGTTGGTAGAGTCAAAGGGGATAGAGCTGTGCAGTCTCTAACCTTGAAAAGAGCTCTTTAAAACTGTCTTGAAGGAAAAAGCCAAGGGAGAACCTAAAATCACCATGGTAGGAGCCAAAGCTGGCACAGCAGCTTGACCGTGGGTACCACCCCCACCCTGTTCTGAGACCAAAGCCAGAGGTAAACTATCTAGCGCTGACACTCTGAGGTGAAAGGATGAATCCAACAGCTTTAGAATCGAACCCCTACCCCCACACTCACCAACAAAGCTTCAGTTCCAAGACCCAGTGCCAAAGAAATTGGAGACAGTTGAATCATTACACTAGACTGGATGTTAATCAATAAACCTAAACTCTACCAACACTGTGGCTGTCTGCCTAACAGTCTCAGTGACCATATGCCTACCTACCTACTACGGCAACATTCTAATCTCATCAAACACAACATGCTTTGCTAAATACATAGTAAGAAAAACTTTAGCTCCCTAGACTTTATACAGACCCTAAAAAAGTGTAATTGGACCATCCTGAATCACACCCCCCTGATACAGCAGTACAATATTTCAATAATGCCTTTCTCAATATTCTTAACAAGCTAGCACCCCCAAGAACAATTTGCTGTAAATCTAACTGTACACCATGGCTCTCCAAAGACACAAGGACCCTCCTAAAGGAAAGAGATAAGATGTGGCAATTATGGTATTCCTGTAAAACCCATTATATTCAACTTGCATTCCAAAAACTTAGAAATAAAGCCAAACATCAGTTTAACCAAGACAAGAACTACTACCATAACTTACAGTTAAAGCACCAATATAACCCCCAAAAATTCTGGAGCACAACTAAATCCATCCTTCACCCAGGCCAAACAACAACTCCTCCCCCAATATACCAAATCCCTCTGGTACCATAGCAGAAGAATTTACAAGTTCTTCACAGAAAGCATACTGTCTCTAATTAACAACAAGAATTCTAACTCGCCTACCTTTCTCAACCCTCCTAACCCAAATAGTACATAATTCTCCTTTCATCCTATACCCACAAAAATTATAGAAAAAACTACTAAAGAAACTCAAACCCATCACCATTGCAGCAGACAACCTACCTGCAGAATACTTACAAATAGCAGCAGAAGCCATATCCTACCCTGTATCAATTCTAATCAACAGATCTATCACAAAACAATATGTCCCAAAACTATGGAAAATTGCACATATTATCACCATACACAAGGGTGGCAGCTCAACAGAGCTCACTAAATATAACAACGGAGGATGGCCACAAATGAAAACCAAAACAGTCACAATCCACTCGACCAGCCAAATGAGAGCCGGAGAATCACCAAACACAGTTTATTGGTACAAATTAACGCTGCTAATACACGTTTGCGTTTTCGTATAAATCACTTCCTCAGATACTACTGCAAAACACAAATTCCATTTAAATACCGTGACACTATTCGAAAATGGAATACTATTGGATGATCCAGTCATTAAAATACTAATGTGTATATAAAAGCTCAAAATACTTATTGTGATCTACATATTAGATAAAACTGAATAAAAGCAATTCTAATATTTCATTCCTGTCCAATACCAACATATGAAATCATTAAAAAACACAAAACTTGAATATGAAATACATATGTTATAAAAAATGTGATAAATAAAATAATGATTTTAAAAATAAATTGATTCACAAATATACCACTGCCCTCTAGTGGAATTACTTAAAATAACACCCAAAGCTGCCCTTACAGCTTAGCAGATCTTCTTAGAATGCTCCATTTTTGGGGGTTTCTCTTTTAGCTTGACAGAGCTAGTAAGGGAGATGGCTAGAAAGGTGCTTGGTGTGACATGTGGAAAGAGGAAGGAGGACAAGGAGACTTAGATAGATTCTCTCCTGGTCTATCCTGTCTTACCTTCATTTTACGCTAGAAGGAAATTTGGAGAAGTGCTTTTTGGCTAAGTTTGAAATGGTCTAGGAGGTTTTTGATTTTTTTCCAGCGTTTTTCTAGTTTAGGTTCTGTTATTGTTATGTTTCTTTTTCTTAAATCTCTCTTGCTTCTTAGAATGCTCCATTTTTGGGGTTTTCTCTTTTAGCTTGACAGAGCTAGTAAGGGAGATGGCTAGAAAGGTGCTTGGTGTGACATCTGGAAAGAGGAAGGAGGACAAGGAGACTTAGATAGATTCTCTCCTGGTCTATCCTGTCTTACCTTCATTTTACGCTAGAAGGAAATTTGGAGAAGTGCTTTTTGGCTAAGTTTGAAATGGTCTGCAGACTGACTGCCTAGCAATTACCCGTGAACCTATGAAAATATTCAGCCTGCAAAGAATTCTAAACTTTCTGTCAAGCTCAAACTTCTTCTTTCGGCTGCTCCCGTTAGGGGTCGCCACAGTGGATCATCTGTTTCCATTTCTTCCTGTCCTCTGCATCTTGCTCTGTCACACCAACCACCTGCATGTCCTCTCTCACCACATCCATGAACCTTATCTTAGGCCTTCCTCTTTTTTTTGATGGACAACATATCATTTAAACCGGGTTCCCTGTTGGCTTCCAAACTTATTTGCCAAAACAGTTCCCAGTACTCTAATTTTGCCTCCCTCATACCCCCCCAAATTTCTTTTGGCACAATTTCAAGAAAAAAAAGGAATAACTAGCTTGTGAACATATTAACTTGTGACGGAATAATGCATTCCTAGAATTAGCCTTACTGATCTCATAATAATGTTCATAGATCCTGGTCTTAAGTTTACATTCGGTTTTCCCAATGTAAAAAGAACTACATTCTTTACATATAGCTAAGTAAACTAGACCCTTACTATTACAATTGGCATAAACCTTACTCCTAATTTCTCTTTTCCTACTAGGAATCTCAATAGAAGGAGCATTAACAATATAATTGCATTGGGAACATGCCCCACACTTATATGTACCATATCTCAAGCGGGAACCCGTGTACCCTTTTGAACCCCCATATTCAAAAAAATTCTTGAAATTCACATCACGTCTATAAGTGAACTGCAAAGGCCCCACTACTGTTGGATCAATATCAGTTATTTGTTGGAATTTTTCCCATTCACGGTTCACCACCCTTCTTATAACATTTGAATCCCCATTATAGTCCAGTATATATGAATCTTTCCTGTCTTTTAGCTCATTACTTGAACTCGACATTCCAGTTTGTGGGGCATCCACCTGGTCTTGACCTAAAATGGGAGCAAACCTACCATTTCTCCCTTCATTAACCTCCCTTCCTACTTGCTGTATTAATTCCTCTGGATAGCCTCTATTTTCAAACATTCCACAAACATTTTTACATTCCGCAGTATATTCTGCATCTTTGGAAGTCATTCTACTTATCCGGACTAACTGTCCCTTAATAAGATTTTTCTTCTGAAAATAGGGATGACCGCTGTTGAAGTGAAGGTATGAATTCGAAAAAGTTTTTTTCCTAAAAATTTTTGAACTAAAACCACCTTCCTCTTTTGATATACTAATGTCTAAAAAATTAAAGATATCATGATCTAAACTATGGGCAAAATCCAAAAAGTGAGTGGTGCCTTTTATATAGTTCAAGAATTCCAATAATTTTTCCTCTGTATCAGTCCATAATATACAGATGTCGTCCAAGAAATGTTTGTATAATGACCAACATCCCTTGAATTTGCTGTTAAAAATAAATTAATGTTCCCACCAAGAAAGAACGATATTGGCATATGTGGGGGCACAACTTGCCCCCATTGCCACTCCTTGGTTCTGTTTATAAAATTCCCCTCAAAGTACATAAAGTTATTATTTAGTACAATTTCCATGAACAGAAGTATATTGTTAAAATCACTTTGTGAAAAGTGTCCAAATGCTAACATGTATTCCTCCAGCCAATTTAAACCAATCTCATGAGGGATACACCCATACAAATCAACAATATCAAGAGTAATAAAAATCACTGAATCCCTATACACTTCAGACTTCAATTGTCTGAGAAGGTCCCAAGAATCTCTTAGTACCGCTGTACCCATAAATGCCAAATCTTTGAGTTTGTTGTCCAAAAAGCATGAAATGGGTGCTGTAAAAGCACTCTCAGAAGAGACAACTAATCTTAAGGGTGGGTCAGCGGTACATTTAAGGACCTTGGGGATACCAAATACTGAAGGGACTCTAGGAAATTTATTATACAAAAAATTATGAATTTCAAAACTGATGGAACCTTCTAATAATAAGTCATCCAACAACAAATGTATTTTCGAATTAGCTACATTTACCTCATTAATTGAGGCTGAACTATATTTGGAGGAGTTATGTAGTTCGTTTTTCATCTTTGACTCATACTCAATACTATCCATCAAGACCGTACCACCCCCCTTATCTGGTTGCATAATCCTAATGGTACAAGATTGGTTTAAATTGGCTGGAGGAATACATGTTAGCATTTGGACACTTTTCACAAAGTGATTTTAACAATATACTTCTGTTCATGGAAATTGTACTAAATAATAACTTTATGTACTTTGAGGGGGAATTTTATAAACAGAACCAAGGAGTGGCAATGGGGACAAGTTGTGCCCCCACATATGCCAATATTGTTCTTTCTTGGTGGGAACATCAATTTATTTTTAACAGCAAATTCAAGGGATGTTGGTCATTATACAAACGTTTCTTGGATGACATCTGTATATTATGGACTGATACAGAGGAAAAATTCTTGGAATTCTTGAACTATGTAAAAGGCACCACTCACTTTTTGGATTTTACCCATAGATTAGATCATGATACCCTTAATTTTTTAGACATTAGTATATCAAAAGAGGAAGGTGGATTTAGTTCAAAAATTTTTAGGAAAAAAACTTTTTCGAATTCATACCTTCACTTCAACAGACCAGTCATCCCTATTTTCAGAAGAAAAATCTTATTAAAGGACCACTACAGGCAAATGATAAAAATTTTTTTTTTTTTATCTAGTCATGATTTTCTGCACCTCCCAAAGCTGCTTTAATCCAAAAAATATTCATTCTTATTTTTATTTGATTTGTTCTTCTGTCTGCCCTCATGGGGGCAGACATCCCCATGAGACTATTTTCACATAATAGGCTAAATCTGTCCCAAAATGCAGTCTGACAGCTCTGACTGTGAGAACAATTTGCCCTACCTTTTGTTGTCAGATCAGGCTTCCATTCACTTTGAATGGAAAACCTGAAAAATATTCCCACGTTTAACAGTCAGTAGATCAGGTGTCATTGACTGTCCTGCACTGAGTTTTACAAATGTTGTTCATACTGATGCACTACACATTTTCTGAAAGAAGCTTGGAAAAGTGTCACCTAATTACAGAGATAAAAAACACTTTTTACAAAGAGCAATTTTGTTACTGTCAGTTCCTGACCAAGTTACTCCTCCCATCTCCACTCCTTCTATGAGGCAGAGTCTCAGATTTCCAGCTAGGCTAGGATCAGCTAATTAGCAACCCTGCATAACAATAGACTTCAAACAAATGTCAGCCTGGTGTGCCACTAAAACTGTTCCCTAATGACCATTTACTCCTTACTGTTGACTTACACATATCCAGGCTAAGTGGGAGAAAAAAAAGCACTAATGTGAATTCAACTTTTTGTCTACTATATCAATTTTCTCAACTGGACATAGTGAAAAATCTGCTTTGGTGTGTGTGTAGTGTTTACTGGCTGTCCACATACTTATTTTTGCATGGTTAGTGTAATATAACATAAAATTAACCATACTGCTAAACTTTACTTAAAGGAGTACAACGGGTTGCTAAAAAGAATTCCTCAACTTCCCTGCCTTTTTCCTCCCTATTTACACGTTCCTGCATAAACAAACAACAAAGCATTGTTTAAAACATTTCATTTCCCCTCACTTTTCTGAAACAAGCCTAGCTTAGCGTACAGGGATTGTTTCCCTTTCAAAAACATTCTCTCGTGTTTCAGTTAAGCATGCTGGAGTCTCCCAATTACTGACATCATCACGGCCAGGCAGTGGACTTTTTTTTTTTAATAGTTCCCTCCCCCGAAGTGACATCACCGCAGACGGCCTCGGTCAAACAATCAAACCCTCCCATTCTGTGATGTCACAGCTGCCGTGTCCTTCCCCCAGCCTTGGAGTGCTAAAATAGAGCTGCAGGAGGTAGAGAAGTTTTTTTTCCTGTCGGTGTTTCCAGTACGCATTATTTTGCCAAAGGAACCTGTTGCAGGAAGCTTTGCTGGTAACAGCGTTTTTTCAGCGATCTGCTAAATTGGTAAGTCAACATTTTTTTAAAATCCCTAAAGTTGTAGCTGAATTTCTTCTGCTTTTCTTTTATTTAGTAAGAATAAGTAGTATAACTTTCATAGCTGTATTTAGAAATACGTACATGTGTTCTTGGTTGGTGAGGCATGCAGTTAATCTTAATCTTGGAAAAATTAACTATTACGTATGGGCTCTCAACCTTCCTTCTCTGCAGTGTTGAACCTTACCGCCCACAAATACAGAACACTACCTAATGACTTCAGTCACACTTAAGTAATTGTTGTTTGCTGTGCTGCCACGTGCAGATAGGTCGTGTGAGAGTCTGTGTTCTGGCAAAGTTGCTGCCGTATACTTTGAGCGCGAATTTTGAAGAGTACTTTCCCAGTGAGATAAAAGAAGGGCTACCAAGTTATTTGGGCATTGCATCGAATGTTACACGGACTTGTGTTAGTGTATTGGCATTTTCTGTTTACACATACCAGTGACCGTTGTGCAAGGTCAAATTTGAACATAGTATCGAAATAGAAGGTGGCCTTGCATAGTCAGTGTAGTCTCATCTCTCCCTTCAAGTTAATGTGTGTCTAAAATATGTTTTATAATATAGGTGGTATGTTGACCATATCTCGACTTCTCCCCAGAGACTAATTACCAAAAAAAGTGCAAGTAATTGGACACGTTTCTGCTTTGAGCTGTTGCTAGAGGTGTGGACCCATTTACTGCTAATCCATCAGCTACACTAAATTGCTTCTTACAGACTTTGTCTAAACCAGTGCTACTGAGTGTGGACCATAGACTTGTGCCAGACTACAAACTGACTGTTACCGGTCCATGAGATTTTTCTGTTGCTGCATTTCTTCACTTAAAAATATATTTCTTTATTTTTAAAAGCAGAAATAAAATGTAAACGACCAGCGGAGCTCTTTAGCTAGGGTTTCAATGCAGAATGTTGGAGATGATTGGTTAATTGCACTGACCTTCCAAAGGTCAGGACAGTGCATTTAACCAATCAATTTCAGCTTTTTCATGCTGTAGTAGAAGGCCTGCAAATATGAGTGACTGGATGGTCTCTAGCTCATTGGGAAGTAGCTGCTGGAAAATATCGCAAGTGTGTTTTTTTTTTTTTTTTTTTCCCTCCCTAGTCGTCCTCAATAGTGGATTTAGAGGGGAATGTATGAGTTTCAAAAACGTGGTTTTTGTCTCGCAAATCATTAAGTACTGCAGTCACTCTAAACAGACATTTGAGTTTCGGACTTCATGTTCTTTAGCAGATTTCGAAGTGCAATTTCTTTAGCTAAGCGGTTGAGAGGCCAGAGTTAGTTCGCAGTGGATTGACTTGGTTCTGGCAGCAGTGAGCTGAAATGCAATTTGGGTCATTATTTTTTTACACATCTGATAACTTGAGGTATATATAGTCAAACAAGTGGAAGTAATTGATGGGTATGGTTTGTGTGTGTGCGCGCAGTGGATACTGCTTTTAACTGTCCCCGATCATGTCTCATGTTTTGGTGTATTCCTCAAAAATTTTTTTTGGTAAATTGTTGCAGACTGTAGTCCCTAATTAAGGACAGATATGCATTTTAGTTTTTATATCCTTCAGAAAATGGTTTCAAGTGAAAAACTAATTGTCTACCTCTGCCTTAACACACCTATTTGGTGCAGTCATGGTAGTCGCATTGTTCAGATAGAGACAAGGTGTCGAAAATCAAGAAGGAAATCAGCCAGTAGGTGTGCTTTCTTCATTGCCTGGCATTGGGTACTGTAGTCCGTTTGTTTATTTCATGTTTTATAGAAGTACTAATATCTGGTCCTTCACGCACTGATCTAAGGCTGCTACTCCATTGAAGCTTGTCTACCAGCTTTAGGTTTTCCTAACGGTGCTGCCTGTTTATTGCTGGTATCCCTTAAAGGTTTTGTAAAACCTTCCTTGGATGTACCTTTCTGTTGTGTACCCTAACACTTCAATACTTTGCATCTCGTGTAACTCTGCCTGGTGGCCATCACTTCTGCAAGAAAATGAGTTGCAAGCCTTGTACATGCTGATGTGGCTCTAAAGTTATAAGTGTTCAACTTTCATTTATTCCCAAAGCTAAACAATTGGAGATCATTAACTTAGTGGCCTTTTAGTGACCCAGACAAGTGTGATTATTTATTTATTTTTTTCCATGTTTTGTTTGCTGATTTACACCTCCGATAGTCTTCCTTGATCTCCATGCACTGACACCTGAGAGTTTGGCTGTTCCAGTTAAACTAGTTACCAGATTGGATGTGTTTTTTAAATAGATCAGTTTATATCACTTTTTTTCTCAATGTGTTTCAAATGTAAAAAAAAAATGGGATTGGTGGAAAATTTCTGTTTTGGCCCCTAAAAGAGACAGAGATGTTTTTGTCCCTTACTCATGGCTGTATTCTCTAAGTTTTGGATGAAATATCTCTGATACTGACCTTGGCTGTTTCTCTGAGGTTAATTTTGCATCTGTTTGACTTCCACAAAGACCTAGACTCCAACTCGTCTTTTACATTATAAAGACCTTCTTGGTCCTTTTCTTTCTTTGGTTTTCTGTTCTGAGATGAAGGTTCACATGGGGAGATTTACTTGGTATTTTGGAAAAGCTTACTTTTCCTTCCTTTTATTCATTTACTTGTTTTGGAGAATGCTGTTTATGTGGTTGTTGCCTCAGCTAGGTAAATTGAGATGAGCGTTGTGTTGCCTCAGCTAGGTAAATTGAGATGAGCGTTGTGGGTTATCAGCCTTACCTGGTCTTTGTTTTTATAACAAGTTTCACTGAATAGTAGTCCTTCCTGCATAGGGTGGATACTGAGATTATTTTAAACTTGGGTCCTTTACCATTTTTTCTCGCATCACTCTAACCAAGGAAAGTATTTTTTCACTGCATGGGTGCTCAAAAACAACTTGTGTACTCTGGCCAAGACTAAACCCATTTTATAACATGGTCTTCTTTGTGGGCCTGTGTTGCAGTCCTAACTTATTGGCTGCACCTGTTGTCCAGTCAGGATTTTAGATAGGTGACATCCATGATGATAGTCATTGTCCTTTACAAGTTTGACTCTGGAGAGTCTGTTGCAGTTCCCTGTCTGATTGCTGACCATACTTGTCAGCAGACATCTAAAAAATTGAATTCCAGGTATGAGGTGTGGAAGTAAGTCTGCTATGGAGAAGATTACCAGGTGTGCCTTCAAGCAGCAAGTGAAGCATAAAGACTTCCACATCCAGTTTGTTTTCTATATAGCCCTTATATATATTATGTGCAGAAAGAGTGTACAGCAATGTGGGCTTTTTATGCCATCATTTTCATGAACCATTTTGAAAACTTGTATGTTTAGAGTTTTTTGCACAGCATGTAGTCCTCTATAAAAGTTGTATAGATTTGATTTTTATTTGCAAGGGTGAGATTGGCGGGTTCATGGATGATTTAAATAAGAATATGTTTGGTTTGCAGTTTACTTACAAAACTGATAGAAATGTCATGCAGTTTTTGGATTTGGAATTTTTTTGTTTCCAAAGGGGATTATGTCCAGTATAAACTGTTTGTTTTTTAAAGAAACTGCAGTGAACAATTATTTAGCAGCAGATGGCCTGCATCCCCCGCATTTATTGGCTTCTTTACCCTGTGGGGATATAAGCGGGCTTATGACAGTACATTTGATAAATCCAATATATATCATGAATATTCTAAAGTCCAGGGGAAGCTTTTGTACATGGGATACAAAGTTGATATTTTAAGGAAAGCTGAATGTAGATTTGGTGGTTGTGAAGCGAGGGCACATTCTTCACATGGTGGTAGTATGGGGAGTTTGGTTACTGGATTAAGAAGGATGGCCGATATGGCAGGGGATAATGGATTTTATTTTGTGTAACCAAGTACTCCCCATTTTCAGATACACTAAGGAAGGTTTTGGAGAGAGTCTGGCCTGTGGTATATGAAGACCCAGCCCTTTAGAATATATTTGCAGGTAGGATAACTTTCTCGTATAGCAGGTTTTTGAACCTGAAGGAGCTTTTCAACATGGAAAACTTGAAAGTTGGATGGCGGTTGGGTTGTTACCCGTGTGGTAGATGTAAGATATGTAGCCGGGCCAGAAATTTAGAGGAGACTCTTATTAACAGTCAGAGATGCAAGGCCATATCATGTGAGGTGATTTATATTGTAGATTGTGGGTGCACACCTATCAGTTGGTATATAGGCTAATCCAAGCGGATAGCCAAGGTGCGCATCATGGAACACCTTAGGGATATTCGGAATGCTAAATTGGAGAATCCAGTGGCAAATCATTTTCATGACTGCCACGGGGGGGGGGGGTCTGATAGTAGTTTATTTTTTAGTGTTTTGGCCAGGCCCAATTAGTAAATTATCTTGGTTGGAATCAAAGTTTATCATTAATTTTGGTACTTTGAAACAAAAGGGTTTGAAACAGGTGGTTAATATTTGTGTTCTGTAAAGTTATGAATGGTCAGCATAACTTGTTACAGGGCACAATATAAATAGGAGATGGGTGTTTAAGGTTATAATGATTTCTTCATTTTATTGCATTGTATAGTGAAACAATGGAAGCAAAAATGAGGCTTGCTTCGTGTATAATGCATTTTGTTAATTTTTGTCACAATACATAAGGTAATTGGGGATATATATTGGGATATACATTGTTGGGAACTGTGTTCAAGTGTCAGTTTGTGATTATTCAATGTGAATTTACTAATCCATTTAATGGAATGTTCAACTGAATAATTGTTTTGGATGATTTAAAAGGGAGGTAGATGTTACAATTCATTCCCTTGAAGGCCATGGGCTGAGGTACCAGGAAGCATCATTAAAATTTCACCATTTTATTTTGCGTGTTTTTTTTATTCCTTCCAATGCCTTTTGCTTGTTCGTATATTTTTTTGTTTTCTATATAGACCTGGGTTATGACCAGGAATTTCATCTGAAGACAATAGAAAAAGCAGGAAGCTCTCCAAGCATACCAGGCCAAGTGAAGACTCATTGCTCTCTTAAAATCATCTGACATGTCTTCAGGCTCGCTGCAGTGCAGTGACAGACATTCACTCCCTTCCCCCAACAAATCCAGGAGGAGGAAAGGGAGACCCTTGGCTTTCAAGTTGAATGGAATTTGCCTCCAAGGGCACCAGCTTTGTAGATGAATTCAAGCAGCTCCCGGCCCTCTTGCTGCTACTACGGAGGTCTCTATCTGTCTCCACATCTGTCAGATGGTACCTCATTGAAGTTTGTCTTGGACCACCATTTGATTATCAAAGAATGAAAGGGTGGGATTCCAACCATTGCTGTCAGAGAAGTTGGCTGTACCTTTAAGATAAAGGATTCTCTTTATATGGTTCCCAAATCCCTGGCAGTCATCTCTCCACATAAGACCCCAGTATCTGCACCAGAGGGCCAGTGGGGAGTGAGGGTGTAGTGCTTTTAAATGTTAGTGCTGACATATAATTGCTTTAGTGAGCAAGTGCCAGGTAACTTAAGTGCAATGTGTTACAGGTAACTTAAATGCAAAAACGACAGTAACTTTCTTTCTAGTGAAACAATGAAATAAGTACAGTAAGCAATGCAGATATCACTAGTGATCCATAGAAGCGCTGAGAACCCACGTATTAGGTGGAATTATCATTCCAGCGAAATAACAAGCAAACAACAAGCATATAAACAAAGCTAGATTAAAGTTACTACAAAGCAGTAAATACAATTGAATACTTTAGAGAATGCCTGGATTAGTGCTCAGGTTACTCAAACAAAGCTAGATCCAGCAGGCCCGAATCCAGTCTATGCCACAGCAAACTAGGCGCACCAACTACAGTAAGAAGCAGTTCAGATATGCATGCACTATAAGCCTTTAACCAGAAATTCCCAGCTCAGAAGGGCAGAGTCCAGCCTCTCCTCCCACAAGAGTGCAGACCACGAACCCTCTTAATGTAAGATAACTGGCCTGAAAGCCCAAGTGCTTAAGCCAGAATTAATAGACTTTTAGAATAACAGACACTGAGCCCTCAATCAGCAGTTCCCAACCTAGAAGGATGTAAGCTACCTGTTCTGCCACTACAGTGCAGACCACAAACCCTCTCAGTGCAAAACAACTGGTCCGAAGCCCAAGTATTTAAACCAAAAGGCTTAGAATGAGTTACACCAAGCAGTAATAAATACAATTGAGTACTTTTAAGATGATGCAAAAGTAAAATAAAGTAGGTAGAAACACAAGTACAGTAAAAGCAGATGAATTTTGTTTTTTTCTGAACAAGTGCTGAGATCAAAGAAACAGAGTTGAGTGCTGAAACTAGAAAACTGGCTAGTTATAAAAAAAAAAAAATAAGCTAGAAGGCTTGCCTCAAACACAGAAGGGCTTGGGGGCTCAGAAGCCAAAAATAGTTTATACCACTTAACAGGAAAGTCAGGAAACAAGCTTAAAATTTTATTTATTTCTGTTTCCCAGATGCTCTGACTGTTGCTGTTCACCATTCATTAGGCATGAAGCCTGTTTGGAGACTACAGTTTAAATAGCAATCCAGAGACCTGATCATGTTTCATGCTATTTAGAAGGCATCCTAGGGCCTATCAGTGCAGTGTTCTTTGCCTTACAGAGGGCATTGAGCACCTTTTCCCTGGTGATAGCTGGGGGAGATTGTAGGATAATAGGATCATAGAATATTAGTAGGCTATGAACCTGGAAGTCATTCTAAGCCTTGCCGTTTCAAGACAATGTAATATCATAGAGGTAGTAGTCAGTACCCAAGATTGCATTTAGGGATGACTGCCCACGTGTTGTGGATGCTATCTATGGTATGAATTTATGATGCCCCATCCACTGATCCAGGTAGTGTCATAGAGGTGCTCCATTTCACATGAATTGGTAGCCTGTTCCAAAGATGTGGCATATTTAAGTCACAGGCTATAATTAACTTCCTGGAATGGGTAGCCCTAGACCCGTTTGACGAACATACAGTAAATTCATTAGATATGGGTCTTGGGCTGCTCTGCAAGCCAGGCATAAGTCTCCCCTAAGAAGTCTATATGATACAGAGTATAGTGACAGGGATTTTAGTCAGTCCATGTAAGGCACATGCTGGAGGCCCTTTATCTTCTTTGTTAGAAACCTCTGAGGTCTCTCGAATGTCTTCAGGTGCTTAGTACAGTACATACCAAATTGGGCATTATACTCAATTATGGGCCAGATAAGTGCTGAGTATCGTGGGTGGCAGGGTTTATAACTTTTGCTCTCGAAGGGATGACTTCACTAATCAAGTGAGCTATGTGAGAAAGCTTACCTTAAAATGGTAGACATGTGGTGGTCGAAGTAAAGGTTGCAGTCAACCTGTGATCCCATGTCACTTAGTACTTTTTGATTTGGTGTGAAGGGACATTGTCTTTTTGCATGTGATGAAATGCATCATTCCCTTTGGCACAAAGTCTGGAGCAGTCTTAGTCTTTTTACATGTTGTCTTGGTTGACCTCTCCACTCAGTCTCCTTCCCTTCAGGTGTAGTAAATGTATGTCGTGTCAGGGGAAGATCCTTTACATTCGGTCCCACCTTTGCGTCCTTAGGACCATTGCTCAAAGGACACATGTAAATGGGAAAGGCAGAGTGCTGCCATTGCATGCAATCAGGAGTCATTGCTGCTACCAGCAGTCTGAATGGGTAGGCAACACAGGTATGGGACACTTCATACGCCCACGACCAGAAGTACTGTGCCTGTCCTAGGCATATCAGTGGCTTGGTGTTCCTTACCCTGATTTTTATCTTGGCATGTACCCATTCAGCATTATGAAGGCTACACCAAGAATGTATACATTTACAATGATGTGCCTACATGATAAAAGAACAGTGCTTGTATGTTGTACATATTGCAAACTTTGTTTTGGACTTCGTTTATGAAAATTACGAATATTTTCATATTTTGGTAATAACTTTGCAATGGAGCTTCTCAATGTGCTAACTAATATCTCATTTTTGAAGACAGTATTTATAGTATCAACATGGTAAGACAACAGTTTGTCTACTGTACACAGGTACAGATATCAGTTTGTTAGGATTGAAATTATAAATTTTCAATACTTCTCATTCTGATGTCCATCTCTTTGCATGGGAGCATGGTGATGACAAATGATGCATCTTTTTTAAGAGGACACTGAGCCACACAACTTCTGCACTGATATTGAACAATCTATCTAACATCTGATGAGATATTAGGTTTTGTTTATGAATTATGTCAAATTATTTTAATTATATTTATGTGAATATCTCCGAAAAGGAGCATCACACAGTAATGGTTAAGGGTGCATTTTAAAGCAGACAATCATACAAACAATTTAAAAACACATTTTATCGGTCTACATGGTACATTGTCCAAGATATTGTGCTTTGCTTTTCCAAAAAGATAGAAAATATGCACATTATCATCATTCATTGGCAAATATGAGTTTTATATGCACTATCAACAGTTATACCATTGGAAAGTTCAGTGTCTGCTGAACAACTTTCATGTTTTCATTTTCTGTCACGCTCTTATAGTTAGCAACATTTGTTTTCTGGTTGGTATTACAAATGGATTTTCATTTTCTGAAAATTATCTCAGTCTGCACTGTTGTTCCTATGGTGCAATTAATCGGGCACCTTTTTATGAATAGCTCTGGAGTTAAGTCGTGCACTGAAATATGACTCTACCACATGCCTTTGTCGCACTGTTCACGGAGTTGATGTGGTGTTGCTAGCCTCATTTCAGGCGAATGAGTTATGAAACTTGTTTTCATCTTGTGTGTGGCAGATTACTTTATGTGGCGGGTAATGAAATCTGCTTTGTGTCCATTTATATGCTCATTTTAAAGTGCTGCTTTGTGCCCGTTTCTAGTACAGTATCAAAAGGTGTGTGTGTGTGTGTGTGTGTGTGTGTGTGTGTGTGTGTGTGTGTGTGTGTGTGTGTGTGTGTGTCCCTGGTGTGGTGTGTGTGTGTGTGTGTGTGTGTGTGTCCGGGTGTGTGTGTGTGTGTGTGTGTGTGTCCCGGGGTGTGTATGTGTGAGTGTGTGTGTGTGTGTGTGTGTGTCCTGGTGTGTGTGTGTGTGTGTGTGTGTGTGTGTGTGTGTGTGTGTGTGTGTGTCCCCGGGGTGTGTGTGGGTGTGTGTGTCCCAGGGTGTGTATGTGTGTGTGTGTATGTGTGTGTGTGTGTGTGTGTGTGTCCTGGTGTGTGTGTGTCCCTGTGTGTGTGTGTGTGTGTGTGTGTGTGTGTGTGTGTGTGTGTGTGTGTGTGTGTGTGTGTGTGTGTGTGTGTGTGGGTAATTGTGTGTGTGTGTGTGTGTCTGGGTGGGGAATTGTGTGTGTGTGTGTGTGTGTGTGTGTGTCCTAATTATTGGTGTGTGTGTTTGTGTGTGAGTGTGTGTGTGTGTGTGTGTGTGTGTGTGTGTGTGTGTGTGTGTGTGTGTGTGTGTGTGTGTGTGTGTGTGTGTGTGTGTGTGTGTGTGTGTGTGTCCCTGTGTGTGTGTGTGTGTGTGTGTGTGTGTGTGTGTGTGTGTGTGTGTGTGTGTGTGTGTCCCTGGTGTTTTGTTAAAAGCAGCGACATGTACATGCTTGTTTTGACCATCGCTTAGAGTAGGAATGTCATGTTTGGCCTTTCCTTACGCTAGGGCCTTAGCAAGTGACTGTCACAACTGAAGGACATTAGCTTGGACATCAGTGGAACAATGGGTTGCAGTTAATATGGACAATACGTGCTGAAAGAGCAGACTAGCAGTTAGTGAAACCTATGTCACTAAGTCCCTATATGCACTACTTGTCCGAGGACTTGTGAATACTTGTATTGGTAGAGACCTGGTGGTTGTGTTGTACTGAGGTCATTAGTTGGAGAAACTATGCTAAACTGTTGGTGAGAAGTAATATCACATTAACTGTGGTGGACCATGTGTGTAATGTTGTGGTGTGAGTGGACGTCTGAGGCTGGCTACCATGAAGTGGTGCAGTGTAGTGGCGCTTTGGCAGCTGCAGTTGTAGGGACTGGTCTTTATGGACAGAAGTGAGATTAATATAATGCATAAATGGCAAGAGGAGGCATGTTTGGGATAGTATGCATAGCTGCATGAGTGTTATGAAAGTGGTGAGATGAGTGGATCTGGATGCAGCTGCAAGTAATGTTGTGGTGCGAGTGGACCTCTGTGCGGCTGGCTACCGTGAAGTGGTACAGAGGCTTGTCACGATAGTGCAATATGCAGTATTTGCTCCATATGCACATTGTAACCAAAAGCCAGCTTGTGAATACATCATGTAAGTACTGACTTTTGACTGCTGCTATATAGTTAGGTGTATGCATTAATCTTCTCCTGTATGGACAGGTATTGGACAATAACAGGCAAGTTGTGATGTCACGTGGCACTATGATGTGGATAATGCTAGCTCAAGAATGGATGAACATGAGAAATGAGTGGTAGCTGCTGTATTTTACAGGGTGTGAAGATATTTGATTGCTGTCCCGAAAATATTAAGGTAAGAAACTTGAAATCAAACATTTTGATACTGCCTGATATAGGAACTGAACATTGCAATGGAGAATTCAGATCTGCCTTATGCAAGATATGCAAGGCAACAGTTAAGGGACTACAGCTGGAAACGTTCATAGTGTGCCCATTCAAACTAACAGGTAAACAAAAGGATAACAAAATATTTACTGCAACTTGCTAAGAAAGAGCAAACCTACAGGTAGCCAGTTAAGTGAATGAAACCAAAAAGCCAGAGAATCATGTTCCTTTTATTCAGTAGTAGTGTAGTAACAGCGATGTTTTGAAACAGACATTCGTTATGTATTACTTGTACATTCTGCATGGCAAATGATACTTTGGTGGTCTATTGCTTGCATACTTTTGTATTTGCACCAGATACCGCTAGTGTGCAGTGCGGGAAAAAAATTATTAAAAAAATTACTCTCATATCAGAGGTGGCAGTGCAACATATTCATAGTGGCTTAACCTGAGAGTAGCTTTAAGCAAGCCCCATGTGAAACCTGAACAAGCACCTAGAATTCAGTGTAGCTTCAACACTGAAAGTCTGAAGATGAATTCACATACATGAACAGGAGTAGTTGCATATTCATGGCTAAAGGTATATGGGCAAGGCAGGTGGTCACTACACTGCAAAACTGGTGTGTAATGGTGGATAATTAAAGCCATAGCACCAATTCAACTATAGTCTGGCAAATATTTAGTAAGGGATTTAGTCCAAGCACAAATATTTCTACAGTGATTCTTTCCAGTGTCATCCATTATCTGATTCAAGGTAAATTAACCTTGATGTCCTTTATTAAAAAAAAAATATATATTATTTTGTGAGAAGTGACTTCTGGACACACGAAAAAAGAAGGGGAAAATATAGCAATGTGGTTTGTATGTACAAAGAAAAATCCAGGGACACTGCAAAAGTTTTTTTTGCGAACCAACCAGTGCAGTAAAAAAATATGTAGGCAAACACTGAATACCAACACACTTTGCACATGTAAATCATTTTTAGCAAGGTGGAAGCATGAAGTGATACCTTAGACACTTACACTAATAAAAATCTAAACTGGTTTAATATTTTAAAAGTTTTATTTAGCTCCCTGGTGCAAGATGTTACAGAAGTTGCTATATAAACTGGATGCTAATGCAGTAAAGTAAGGCCATGGCTACAGTGCAGCAATAAAAAATGTCCCCTGTAACAAAAGAAATGCTAGAGCAAAGATTGAATTACGTGAGTCAAGCACCCTGCTGAGATCTGCCAGTCAATGAAATTACCAAGTCAAATTACCCTCAGGACTTTGACAGCTAGGGAAGCTAGGTGTTGCGGGGGAGGGTTGAAGTAAAAGAACTGGAATTCATTGTCTCACAAATTAGTGCCATTTAAACTAAATTAGAAAAAAGGCAGCAGTAAACAGCACTTTGTGTGTGTTCTGTGACATTTGCACTGTTTCAGTTTTAAGTAGTCATTCAACAGCAAGGAATGTTACTTTAACTGTTCTATTTTACTCAGAACTTTGTACGCATGCAACATCTATGAAATGACAAGAGCTTCATGCAAATGGAGGCCTGCATGATGTAACATTTCTGAGCAAAACAATGACTTGTGGGATACTGAGTGGCAACCTGATTTATCCAAACCACGTCAATATGCTGTACTCCAGGTGGTCAGAGTCTGTAATTACATATAAAAATATTTAAAATCCTGTAAATAATCCCAGAGTGCTGTTAAAGTGTAGGAAACATCATGCCATGAGTCTGTGGGTGCGGTACTCCTTTAACAACTGAATTTTTTTTTTCCTTAACAGTAGCCTTCCTAGGCTCTTATGTCAGCCACTAGTTTCTGTTACAATAGCTTCACCCATGTTTTTTTTATTTTTTTTTTGTTCCGGCATATCTCTTAATCTTTTAGCAACACAGTCAACTTGTTGAGAAAGCTTCAAAGTATAAAGTTTTTCTAAGTAGCAGTACTACTTTTGCATGGTTAGTGTAATATAACATAAAATTAACCATACTGCCAAACTTTACTTAACAACTGAATTTATTTTTCCTTAACAGTAGCCTTCCTAGGCTCTTATGTCAGCCACTAGTTTCTGTTACAATAGCTTCACCCATGTTTTTTTATTTTTTTTGTTCCAGCATATCTCTTAATCTTTTAGCAACACAGTCAACTTGTTGAGAAAGCTTCAAAGTATAAAGTTTTTCTAAGTAGCAGTACTACTCTTTTGGTTCAAATCACACAGAGTGCATGAAGTGACATCCACTGCATGATAATTATTCCTACTTGCAATACTTTTCATTGTTTGTTCAAGACAATTCAACAATCAATTTTGATTCCACCATGTCAGAGCAAAGGTATAATGCCAAATTAGGTACACCTATGAGGCATGCTGATGTGACACAATACACTGTTCATATGGCCATACTAGGCTATTGGCCCTAGGGCCTATATAAACCTAGCCAAGAAGCTACCCTGGCTTTCTCCACCCAAGAAAATTATTTTCCTGTGCCACTGTCGAGCAGAGACACAGAAGTTATCCGTGAATTTCCTATTTCCCA
>NC_056728.1:736507745-736540245 GCF_019279795.1 Protopterus annectens
AGATACGGCCATACAGACACACCCTATGACATAACCGGATGCACAGCACAATAGTATAAAGTGTGAATACACACAACACACAGCCGTGTATTCCCAAACGCCGCACCATAGGTGTAAACACACGGGGAACTTTTAAAATGTACATGTTGGGTGCTGCTGTGGCCGTGATCCATCAGCATGTGTTAGAGACAGACGGTGTTGTGGAGGAGGGTGCGACAACTACCGTGAGGCCTCGGAGGAGAAGGAGAGTGTTCAGACCAAGGGTAACCTACCAGGGGCTACAAGACCTGGAGATAGTAGAGCGTTACAGGGTGAATAGGGACACGTTACAGCAAATAGTGGAGCTGTGCCGGCCACGCCTGAGAACAAGAAACAACAGAGGGGAACCCATCCCAGTGGACACAAAGGTATGTGTAAGCTTGGGAATACTGGCCACAGGTACCTTTCAAAGGCCAACTGGGGATATAATGGGCATCTCACAGGCATCAGCATCCAGGGTACTACACCAGTTTCTGGATGCCATGTTACCACATGCCAATGAGCATATATACTTCCCCAGAGCTCAGGAGGATTTGGCTAGCAATATGCACCACTTCCACCATGTGGCACAATACCGGAGGTACTGGAGTGCGATAGACTGCAGCACATACAAATCAAGTCACCACCTGGGGAGCAGGGTAGACGCTACATAAACCGCAAGGGATTCCCCTCCATCAATTGCCAGGTCGTGTGCAATGCCCAGGGCATTATCATGGATGTGTGTGCTGGCAGCCCCAGAAGCTACCACGACTCCCATATCTGGCGTGCCTCACAGCTGTACCAGGTATTTGCCAGGGGGGACATCCCACAAGGCCACCTCGTGGGGGATGCTGGCTATGCACTGGAGCCGTGGATGATGACTCCCATCAGAAATGCACACACACACACATGCAAGAACGCCATAATGAGGCACACGCACAAACCAGAATAATCATAGAGCATGTGTTTGGGATGCTGAAATCACGGTTCTGGTGCTTGGATACATCCAGTGGAGCCTTGCAGTACTCTCCAGGCACATGTGCCCACATATTCATAGTATGTGCCATGCTACATAATATGATCCTGCGGAAGCAGCTGCTGCAGGGACATAACGGTGAAGGGCCACAAAGCCCACCACAACTGCCAAGGCCAGTCCAGGCACAGAGGGTTCAGGACCAGGAACACACTGTGCCAGCCCCAGTAGGCAGACGGAGGCGTACCCAATATGCCTATGCCCTGACAAAGAGGGAACGTATAGCACATACTCTGACAGCATAGGCCCCATGGACTGACACCTCCCTACCTGCACACACAGTGAAATGGATGGCACACAAACATGACCACCCGTAAAGTGTACCGTATGGGTGGCCCCATGTGTGACTCCAACATAGGCAGCCCCCAAACACTGTACACCCAACAGCCAGTGGAGCATGGAACCCCAACACCCGAACAGTACGCGGGTCCTACAGCAGACGGCATTGCTGTATGCTGCCACGTTCGCCACAAGGTGTATACATATAAACATATATATATGTGTATATACATATATGTAGATAGATATAATGACATATATAAAAATATATGTACACATATACATATAAGTACTACAGTTAAGACAGGGAATTAGAGGGATGTAAGGTGACTGAGATGTAACACGCAATATCTGTACATAGTATACACAGTGAAACGACAACCTGAGCATCCGGGAGGTTCAACAGAAGAGGATACCGCCAACCATGGAATGGGCAACATACCGAAATGCATAACCGCGAGGCGGAAAGATCACCAGACCACAGTACTGTAACAGTACATGTGCGGGTAATAGTAAGATGATATGAGGGGAGAGGTAGACACCGCCGCCGGTGTCATGGCCCATGCAGGTACTGTGTGCAACCATCCCCGTGAGTGCCAGAGTATGTGTACGTGTGCGGTGAGGGTGCCATGTGTGTTGCTGTGTGAGTGTAATTTGTGTGTCTCCGTAACATCTGTATGTTGGTGCCATGTTAGAGGCAGAGTGGAATAATATGTGTAGGCATATGGTACACTAGCCACAGGCATATGTACACCAGTAGTCCCAAAGTAGTAGTGAGAGCCCCACCCTGGCTAGGCGTGTTGTGATGTAGAATGATACAAAGTGACAATGTCCCAGATTGTAGCACAGGAATATACCCCACAGGAAATGGAAAGGACTTATGTAATACTCATGCCCGTATGTATGACACCGATATGTTAATTGCAAAACGATACATTGGCAAAGTCACACAGCAATAGGTATGTACCGTGGAAATACGTATGTGCTACCCCAGTAATGACCGTGGCCACGTATCGGCCCGTAAACACCACTGTGTGTTCTACAAGTGTCAAACAAGCAATCCCCATCTGAATAGGTGGCAACCACTGGCAAACAGGCCATCCCAACAACAGGGCCACAATGACTGTAAATATCTGGGACAGAATGACAAGGGATAGTCATCACGTACAAACAACCGCTGATATACCACAGATGTGACGGAGGAATACATGCATCAAGCACACCCACAGGCGATACCGACACCACATGACAACAACACAACCTACAATCCCATACCAACAGACAATTAACTGTCAACTCTCCAGGTAGGGATGGAGCACACAGACAACTATACTGTGTATGTAGAGATGCAAGGCCCACAACCCGTATCCGTCACCTACAACCACCGATATCCCCCACCGTACATATCAAAGGAATACAAACCGTAATAGCAGCACAAACATACAGGCAGTCAATGACATCTGCATAACCGCAACATCTCGCGTGGGAAACACAATCAAAGGCGGATGCATACTTGCATGCGTTGTTCAAAGGAATACAACAGCCATGTTACACATCCGAATGCAATACGCCATCAACAGACGTCGTCAGGACAGGGACACCCACATGTCGAACCAAATACTATACCCTACACACACAATCCACGGCTAACATCACTACGAAATTTACCTGTCGCCACACATAGCAGCTGCAGTTACACATAACATAACACAATACAGACCATCTCCACGAAGGTAGGGCAAATAGCCAACGCCCAGGTGAGGAATCCAACCATACCCCAGTTACGACGCTTAATTTCCGAATTGAGTAGATGCACAGGTGATATGCACATAATTACTCACTGAGGAACAGCAATTGGTGGGATGAACCCACATGTTGCAGGTATCGACGGATATAAGGATGACTCTCAGGATATTCAAACCGTATGCTCATACCGAACCAGCAGTGTACAACCGAAAGCGAAATAAAAGGAAAACCGATACATGGAGCGAAACACGGAGCGAAACACCGACAAGGTATGTAGGACGCACAGTATGTGCGGTTGTGTAACGCATGATGTGTATGACGAAGCTGTACTGTATGGGAATGGTGTTTGTAAGTAATGACACTTGTCCATAATGCAGAGAGTGGTGAAAGGTGGTTATGTAGTGCTAACCTGCTGAGCATACCATCGACTGTGGACACCGTGTGCACAGCAGTGGGACATCATGTACACAGCCGAGACACCACAAGGGCTGCCACAGGGGGGCATTAGAGAGAACAATGCCAGACCACCGCCGATGCTGGCAGTGGATGTCCAACAAGGAAGTGCCATAGCAGGGGATAGGACATGTATGTATACTGTCACAGCACGCATGTGTATGGGCATATACCGTCGATGTCAAACATAATGTGTGGCCGACGTGCACGTATGCCCTGCAGTAGGGGATACTATGTCAACTATGTGTAATGTAAAGCTGTCAGGGTGGATATGACAGACATTATACACAGTATCACAGGCATATCATGCATAACAGAGGTATCGCCTATTGGTATGTACAATAACAGGATACATATGTCCTGTAGGTATGGGACAGAGTAGTAGCATTATAGTCATCTGAAATGGAAGGGACACCAAGTAACCATGCCCAAAGGATCTGTAGCAGGTGCACCGTGGGCAACAATGAAGTCTGGCAAGTCCATGTGTAAACACATGTGCAGTGTACACAGTAGTGTCACCTCCCCATGGTAGTGTCCTGTGAACAGCAGAGGCGGGTGTCAACTGCATGTCTACACAGTACCGCTGCTGTGGTGGTACCATGACTACGTGTCACCCAAACAGCAAGGGAGGTATCACATGAACAGTGCTACTGTGTGTCCCTGTGGGATGTGCACAGGACCTATGTTCCACAGCATGGTGTGTGTTGTGTCTGCGGAAGTAACACAGAAGCCCAGCCCATGCAGTGTGGCGTGTGTGCACATATCCATGAGCAGTCCGTTCACACTGCCCACCGCAAATGTCATGTATGAGGAGTATATGCATCAGTAATGCAGAGGACATGGTCCGTGTCAGAGCAGAAGACACCCCTGCATATGTGGTATGCAGATGTGTACAGATGTGTTTTCCGTATGTCAGCCACATATGTAAACCGTCCGAGCCTGGTACACATCGTGGCATGACAATGCTGTGCCATGTAAAGTTGTAGCTGTTGTGGAAGGTACACCATAAATGTGGTATTGTACCCTTGACCGTGTGTAGATGTGTGTATGCCACAGGTACAATGGCTACCTATGTACCAGCATCACACACAATACAGATAGGTGTGGCCCTGCAGAAGGGTATCCATGCCACAGTGGAATACAGTAACCACAGGACCGTGTGGGGCATATGTCTGTACAGCAAGCATGTACAATGTGATATGTATGTACGGGGCCAGTATCCATGTGATAGTCAGTGGGTGAATGTTGCTATGCAAAGGTGATGTGCATGCACCATGTGCCATGCATCCTGATGCCATGACACTCATATGATGTATCCGCCACACTGACACCTGTATGGTCGGTATCGGTATGAGCTGGTGGAGCAATAATGGCGCCAGGTATGTAGGCGTGTGATATCTAGGCATGGACAGTACTCTGTGACAGCATGTTGTGTATGTAAGCAAATAGTGAACATGAGGGGCCCCATGACCAAGGACTGTGTAATGCCATATGTACCTGACATGTAGTAGGTACTATGATATGCTTGCACCACTGTGTGTCCTGTCCACGAGTCATATAGCATAACATCCTGAGACACAGTGTATGATGTGCAGGTGGATGTGTACGTTGCCAATACCAGAACGTGGAATGGTGCTAAAGGGCAATGTGAGGACAACGTCTGATGTGTTGGCCTCTGTACCACCCCAACCGCCCATGCAATGGTATGACAGGTGGCCAGCATGTGTATGTGGCGTGCTGTGGCACACGCAAGCCCAACAAGGGTGCCAGGAAAGGCATGGAGGCCATCAATGTGTGCGGGAAGCATGTTCGTGAGGATGTGCCCCAGTGCCATTCAGAACGGTCCAGTCATGGGTGTATGACTGCAGTCCCACACGTGCAACGCTGTGCCACCCATGAGTAGTGCGAGAGATGCCGCTGCACGGCGGTCAGGGTACACAATGTCCGACAACAGGCTAGCAGTGAATATAGCGGGCTGGTGCGGAGACATATACCAAACAGGTTGGTGGGACATAACAGCCAGGGACATCGGAAGGTGACATCGGGCCAGTGTCCCAGGACATAACGTGTGCATGTCAGTACCATGTATGTGTCCACAGGGACACTATGATGTCCATGTATGGATTGCGACCCTGTAGTGAGTGAGAGTGTGTATTGTTGGTAAGTACACCATCGCCTGGCACTTTGCCAACATTATCTCGGTCTGCAATGCCTGGGTGACTATTGTATGTGACATCGAATGTGGATGTAGCCAAACAATACAGACATACCACCACACTGCCTGAGGCCCCACACGCAATGTCGGCAGTCATGTTTAGGTAGCTAGCCTTGGAGCATGTGATGGACCTTGAGGACCCACCATGGCTGACAAGTGATGCACCCCACACATGTGAATATACACCACCGTGCAACAGCCTGCACATGTGCTTGTACATCATATGTGCATGGAACATGACCACCACCTTGGCGTCTGTGAACAGGTCAGTACCGCCATGTCTCTGTGTGGAATAGCACGGTCTCTACAATTGTGTACATGCTACGGAAGCGCACTGTGGTATGTGTCAGCATATGTATGTACACTGTCCATCTGCCGGGGTGTCATGCCATTACCAACTGCTGTCAGCAGACGTCAGTAGTACTGGTTGTAGTACACATGTTCTGTGTATGCTGCGATGGGTGTGTTTCCAGGGTGTGGCTAGCAGGGCCGTGAAGCATATGTGTTCATCCACCAAAGGGGGGATAACCCCAGGTGCAACACACCAGACACATGGAGGTATTGTGCATGCTGAGGGTAGTGTAGGTATGGTATGTGTTGTGTAATGTGTCAGCCAGCTGGGCGGAGTGCATGTGTCAAGCATGTGTAGGTACATGGGTGTCTATTCTAGGGAAGTGTGGGTTGCTGTCGGCACATGGCAGTATCAGCTGTCTGAGGCCCAATGTACAGTATAACAACACAGACGGCATGTACAATGTCAACTCTGTCGCGTGTTACAATGTGTCTAGTGGTCACAAACACGGGTATCTGCACATTGAGCACCTATGATGTATTGTGTTAGGCAACTATCCAGGATGTGTGCAAAATACTGTGTGATGTGTGATCCCCTCACCTGTGGGTGTTGCAGTCCAGATATGTGCCTGGGAGGTACGATCCGTGTACAATCCGTACTCGCAGGCGTGCTGCGCAGAGCATGGAGGCAGGTCCCAGTCACTGCAGAGAAATGTGAGTGGTGCAATAGTGTGTGTGCCTTGCTTGTGTGCAGCACAGTGGAAGATGCAAGCATTGTCCCACATGACCCCATGCTGTGCCTGCCTGTTACAGCCCTGCCGGAGACAGTTATGTGACACCACCACAGAGGCAGTATAGCATGTGAAGATGTACATGTGTGCTCCACACCCCAGGCAGATGGCTGCAGGTCATGAGTGCCACAGCAGTGTGGTTGACCAGGACTGTCATAGCGGTCAGATACCACATGCCTGTACAATAACAGTATGAGCATAGGCAACAGTTGCAGTGACACAGTAGGTCAATGTACAGTGTCCCTGTGTTCAGACCACTGCCTACTGTACACTTGGCTAGACACACACCCAGAGGGTAATGACACCGGTGAGCCATCGCATGTCCCAGTACACGTAGCCTGTGTAATGCCATCACAGGGCGGTCACAATAACATGTTGTATGAGAGATATATTGTACCAGGTGATGTGTCATGTGTGCATATGTTGAGTTGCACAGCTGTTCACACATCCGCAACATATCAGTGCATGATGCCTAGTGTAACATGATGTGTGGAACTGCACTGTGATCCACAACAGGGTCATCTGAGATAGGTGTGTTGTGAATGGTGTAACCCATGGGTCCGCGGGATATACACTGGTGCTGTTGGCTGCCATGGTGGGGGCCACCAGTGGTGCCTACAGTGGTCATACAGACATACTGCACACATTGTTCTGGCAGGAATGTCCATTGTTGTAGATGATGTGTTACTACGTGAAGGTAGGTGTGTGTAGTGAATGTTACCCATCCAGATGTGACCATCAGGTGCAGTCATGGTTGTCAACAGCATCACACCCATCCACAGCTGTCAGCACCCTGTCCCCAGAATGGGTATCAGCCGCCCTCATACTGTGTGACTAATGTGCAGATGGCAGAACACCTACTACTGGCTGGCTAACAGTGTCATCTAGGAAGGCTATGTGATGGCTGGAATACGCCGCTCTAATGTATAATGATGGTATCCCAATGAATTACATTGAATCACATATAGTAAGCCATGGCTGGCATGTAAACCATGTACAACAATGACTGTATGACAGACCTAAACAATGCGGAGCCATGTGGAACATGCACCCGTTAGAACACCAAATGAGGTATGTTGCACGTATTGATATACAACTGTCAGCTATGGGCACAGCATGGATGCAGATGCACATCCCCACAGGCAGTACCGCTCCATGTTGGTAGGGGGGCATTGCACGAGTACATGTGACAGTTGCTGTACTGCCACATGTACTGCATATCTGTCATATAGGGGTAGCAGTGGTACGTGACTGTTGGACATGCCTGTACATACGACCATGTCCCACAGGATATGTGTTACGTGTGTACAACACCTGTTGTACCGTCATCAAGCTGTGAAGTGTATGGCTGCCAGTGTACCTGTGTGACATGTTGTGCAATGGGTGCAAAGGTACACAGCAGCGCATTGCATGCCCACATGTCCCACACAGGTGCATAGCCTGAACATACAATACAAATAGGGTGTTGGATAATAGCAACCCACAAGAGGTGATGGGTACGGGTGGCAACCCACTACCACCTGTCCAGGTTAGGTGTGCATGTCCATGACACAGTAGCACCTGAGATGTTAGCAGTACAGCTGTACAGGGCAGCATGCATATTTGATCACTAATGCCCTTGCGTGTTCCACCACTGGCCTGTTGACAGACAGACACCAACACAATGTGCAGCATTGACATGTGCACAGCACATCACCGCTGGCTACAGTAGAACAGGGTTACTGTGTAGACATGTGCACAGAACATCTGCGCCAGCCACAGTCAAACATGGTATGTGTTGAACCCCACCGTCATTGTAGCCCATGCCACAGACAAATGTTCATGCATCTGTGTATGTATGGCTGGGAATGTCCCTGGCCTAGCAGTATAGCTGTGTCAGTGTTGCGAACAACATACTGAATGGGCTGGGTGTGTGAGGTGTGCGTCATACGTGTATGGTCTGATGGATGATCCCAGCAGTGCCCCTACTATGTGAACATCCCTGTCCCCATAAATGGATACCTATGCTGTGCCCAACACCACGGTCCCTGTGGGAGGGATGGTGCTGTGCGGTGCAGCCGCCAACATGCTGGTGGCAGCAGGCACTGGATGTAGACATATGTGGTACCCATGTCAGGCTGGGGTACCATCCGTGTGCACGGGATATCATCGTGTGGGCACATACAGCACTGTGTTGAACAATATCACAGCACATAGCACCTGTCAGGGGTAATGTGTATGCATGGATGTGCGATACCAGCATGCACCATACACACCCCCACCAAGCAGCATGCTGCCTACTTTGCAGAAGGCCATTGTCCACACCATGATGATAGACATGCATAATGTCCGTATACCCATAGCAATGACATATGGAATGGACAGCCACCCTCCCAATACCAGTATCCCCCAGGTGGGACACATCCCTGTGCCATATATGTGACATACCCTGCCATACCATGCAGCCCTGTCCAGCAAGGCTGCACGTGCTTTCACAGTCATACATGGTGCGATGGCCAAATGGCACTTGCACTATCAACTGTCCAGAGCAGTAATGTGGCACTGATGCACCTTGTGGTGTCACAGGTGCTGTGTGTTGGCATGTACAACGTGCGCGCACACATGCTATGTATGACTATCCCTGCTAATGTCATATGATTACACATTGTCCCATGTGTATCAGATGTGCAATACAGACGAGCTGTGGCAGGTTGTCCAACACCTGTACAGTGCTGTGTAGATGTACATGGCACAACACATGCATGTACAGGTGTCCACGTGTATGTGTGCAGTGCCACCGCTGATGTCCATAATGGCTGCGTCTGTGATGCCTAGCGACATATACACAGCATCCAGGTGAACAGTAGAACTGTGTGCACATCGGGACACGTGCCGACTGGTATGAACACAGGTGCAGGCAGGTACACATGTCCACAGCAGGTTACCATCTACATGGGGTGTGTACAGTGTGATGAGTTGACACACAGATATGATATGATACCCGCTGCATAACGGTGTGACAGGTGTGACAGCAACACGTCAGCTGTGTCAGTGTCATGATGCATCGCAGAGATTACTGTGCAGATGTCGTACATGTCATAGCAATGTATGTCCAGCGGTATGCCAGTACATCAGTGTAAATGTGACCTGTCACCATCATTAATTATGTCTTACAGATAATGTCACGTTCACGGCTGCCAGCCTTCAGCCGCCAGGAGGATGACATAATCATACCGTTGCTCCATGACAACTATGACCTGCTATTCAGCCATGTTCCACAGCAAGCGTAGCAGCGGGATGACCTGTGGCTGGATATGCACAGGAGGGTGAATGACGTGGGTGGCAACAACCGCACCTACCAGCAGATACGCCGACACTGCACGGACCTAATATGGCATGCGAAACATGCGAAACGCGTGCTGCCACAATCGCCAGAGAACAAGGTGGAACAGGTGGTGGGCCACCAACCCAGCCCCCACTCACACACACGGAGGAGCTCCTGGCCAGTCTGGGGACACCCAGGGAACAGCATGCAGAAACACTAGCCGCCATCGTGGAGGTGGGTGTCTCCCAACCAATGAGCCTGGAGCTGCCTGGTAAGTCAGTCTTGCATATGTGTATGATATCTGCTGTAGGTGTGGGTGTCACTGTACACCACGTAATGTACCAACACATGCCAGGTATATGGGCACACAAGCCGCATACTACAGTATGCTATGTTGTGTTTGCAGACGTGTGCATACCACATGCTATCACACAGGTACATGATGTGACATGCACAGTGCTTACTGTGGCTACAGTCATGGATAATGTTTATACTGTTGTGTTGCCCCTATACAGGTACCTCTGGTGTGTCGCACAGCCATGGGTCTGTCGCAGGTGAGACTGTTGTTAGTAACAGGCATTTTACAGTGTAGAGTTATTTGCCATGTGGCTAGGTATAACATGCACACCTGGGTTCTGCTCCAGTCAGGGTATACAGGTCGCACCACCAGACACACACATGCCACCCATGTGCAGTAGATACAACCGTTATTATACACCGGCATGAAACCACAGTACCTGCAGTGTGATATGTGCAGTCAGCTATGCATACAATGGTGGAGGTGTTCTACAATGGATGCATATGTAGTATGCATTGGAACACCATTTGTGATGCATACACAGTACCACATAGTGAGCTGTGATGTGGGCAGCACACAGGTGTCACCAATGTGACATATGCCCCTGCATTGTGTGCACACATTGTGACACGGCACACGACATGTCCCATGCCCGTGGTGTTCTGTCTGCAATATTGTCACACCATGACATGACCTATGCCCAATATAGCAAACATCCACACTGTTGTCTGCATAGCCCTCTGGATTGTGATACCTCCGACTTGTATGGGTGTATGTCACATGGGCCACCACAGGGATGGGTACACGATGCCCATCACACACAATAGTCCATGACCCAGTCAAACATGGCCATGGGTGATAGCCACAGGCATGTTGCCACACAGTACGTCTGAAGTGGATAGACACCATTGCACATTGTCCACACATAGTGCGATCATAGCCATAGTGGACCACCTGTACATTTGATGTGGTACACCAGACAACCGGAATGCCTGCCTGCAGCCACCGGAGGTGCCACCAATGTCTACCATATACGTGCTGTGGAACAGCATGACTGTGTTGCAGACATGGCGATGCAATGCGTCCATGTTATGCATTGCACAGCAACATACCTGTGTCCTGTTGCCATGCAGTGGCACAGTGCCTGTACTCCCCACTGTATAGCTATGTACATGGCTCACACCAACCACACCTGCACAGACATCTTTGTTACACATGCATTCTATCCGTGGCCTGTACACATTACAATGCACTGTGAAGCCCAGTATGATGCAGTGCATGTGGTGGGACACCATTGTCACATGTCCACATGTTATCGCACATGTCGGCGGAGTACATGTCAAGGTGACGCCAGCCATGTGTACTGTTAACCTGCCTATGGCCACATGGTGTATCACGGTGACGCATGCAAACTACCATGAATGTGTGTACTGCATGCCTACTGATATGACACCTGCTTGATGTAGTGTGCACACCAGGGCAGTATGCATACTAACACTATTAATGTCTGGCCTGCATTTTCTGTGCTGTGGTGTGGGAATGCTGCATGCCATCTGCAATATCACATGCATGATGTGTCTGCATGTGTGTGTGTGTCTGCGTGTGTGTGTCTGCATGTGTGTGTGTCTGCGTGTGTGTGTGTGTGTGTGTGTGTGTGTGTGTGTGTGTGTGTGTGTGTGTGTGTGTGTGTGTGTGTGTGTCTGCGTGCATGTGTGTGTCTGTGTGTGTGTGTGTCTGCGTGCGTGTGCGTGTCTGCGTGTGTGTGTGTGTGTCTGCGTGTGTGTCTGCGTGTGTGTAATGTACCTTACAGTATGTCTTTGTATTCACAGGTGGTGTAGGTGCGTTCCCCTCCTGCGGTCCATCTGATGCTAGTGTCCCCACAGATACTAGCGGTGATGACCATATGCATGAGGTACAGGCAGGGTTGTCAGGGGCAGAAGCTGTGCCATTGGTTACCATCCCACCTATGTCCCCCTCATCCCTGCACACGGTTCTGATGCCGACACATACCACATCACCGTTGCCCTTAGAGGAAGGACAGTCAGCGTTTGTTGGCATTGAGCAGGAATGTGTGGTGGCTACAGAAGGTGCGCGTACACACCATGTTGCCAGTGTAATGACTGGTGATGTGCCACACAGGCATGTGGCTGGTGCTGCTCGTAGGAGGACCTCTGGCAGACATGCACCTGCTGTACAGGGCGCAGCAGCTGGTATCACCAGACGCATGTTCCAGACTGTAATGGCGGCACAGGCACGTGCTGAATGGCAGAACCAAGAAGGGCAGAGGCTGCAGAGGGCCGCAATCCGTTCCCTAAATGACAACATCCAGTCATTGGCGAATGCCCAACAGCAGATTGCTAATGTGCTGGATAGGCGATTAGGTGAGATGGTTGGAATCCTTGACCGAGGCATGGCAATCCGCGAGCGTGAGCTGTCTGTGCTGGAACACCTGGTAGGGGTGAGGTGTAGGACACGTGGCCATAGGCCAGCAATACCACCTAGTGTAGGTCGACGTGTGCGTGCCACCTCTCATGCCCACTCACACAGTGCCAGTAGCAGCAGCAGTGCAGCTGGTGCTACACCGACCACACCAGGACACAGCAGGCCACGTGGCGTGGCCCTGGCGATCCCAGCATGGACACGGTTCCAGCGGACATGTGTCATCAGAGAGTGGCCACTCCATACCTCCACCCGGTAGTGCCCGTGCGACCCCAGGCAGGCACGGGTCATGTGGCCGCAGACGGACACAGTGAGCCGTACAACCTGCACTGTACAGTCTGGGGCTGCCAAGTATACCCCATGTAGGCATCACGTATGGCTGAACTGTGTACACACATACCCACACACGGCAGATACAACTGTAGGGCTCCACCACATCCACATGCATTCTGCACAGTCATGCCCAGTAAATGCAGCGGCCCTTACACACACACATGATGTCATCCATTGGTACAGCCTATGCCCCTGGCAGACATATCACCCTGTGCATATGATGAAGCCTTTGCCGCATCACTGTCATCCACACCATCGGTGCAGGGTTATGCAAATATATTCTGATGCACAGGGTGGACAAGATAGTGAGAGGTGTGTGTGATACCTGTGTACACATAGCGTGTGATGTGTATGTTGCAGTGGTTGTGTATGACAAGTGACAGGTGCATATGTCACGTGGGTTGTGTACTGTCATCATGCAGCAGACATACCATATAGTGCAGGTGCAGCATGCATTGAGCTGTGTACACGGTATGTGTGATGGTTACATGTGTAGCACCATGTTGGTGCTGTTAACCTGTATGCCTCATATGGTGTACTCGCATGTGCCTACTGGGAGCACTGTTATCAGTCCCCCACGTGTAGCTGTGGGTTACCCACAGGCACATCTGGCAATATCAGCATACCACATGTACCCGCAACCTGCCTGGACACCTACATAGGTACATAGGTGCATAGGTACATACTAGGCTATGTGCCCTACGGCATGTATAAGCCTAGCCAGAGTGTGTGTGGCTTTCACCCCCCCTTAGGATGAGGATACTACACCCATTGGTCTGCTGTCCCTCTGTCCAGCAGTGACACAGAGATGATTCCTGGGGCATACCTACGATCTCCCATCCACACGTCAAGATTTCTCTTGGACAGAGTCAGTGAGGGGCTCTGCCTCACAAGGGCTGGGAATCTGTTCCATGGTGTATGGAGTGTCTGGGCGACGAACCTGTCCCTCCAGCACATCCTATTTATATCCATGTTGAGGTTTGTGTCTGTTGCTCTCGTGCCTGTGGTTGTTTGGATCCTATGAAGTGGAGCATGTCCTTGAACCCTGGGTTGGACATGGCCTTGTATGTCAGGCACAGATCACCTCGGAGCAGACAGTATGAGAATGTATAGAGCCGGAGTTCCCTCAGTCGGGCAGCATGTGACATATGTTTCAGCCCCTTTATCCTTGTGTTGGGGAACGTTTGGGGCCCTTCCAACTGCTGCATGTGTCGGTTTAGGTACATTCTGAATGGGGCGTTGTACCCAATCATTGGTCTGATGAGTGAAGAGTACAGGGGTACAATGACCTCCCCTGATCTGGATGTGAATCCCTTCATGACCAGGTGGGCAATGTGGAATGTCTTCCCAACCACATTGGCAATGTGAGTGTCAAGAGAGGTTACCGACAAGTTGGGTCCCCAGGTCCCTGATCACGTCAACCGTGTTTAATGGATTACCACCTATGTGGTAATTGAGTTTTGTCTTTCCCAAAGGGTAGGTCTATACCTTCCCTGGCATGTAGCTTCAGGCCATGGCTCTGGCACCAGTTATCCATTTCTATGAGACCTCAGGTGGATGTCTGTGTCTGATGGGGTGTCGATTATGGTGGCCGGTTTGCAGTCATCTGCATACCTTGTCTGCCACAATCCCCCTATGTTTGCATGCATGTTGGAAAGTTGAATGCCGAACAAGAGGGGGCCCAGGACTGAGCCCTGTGGGCTACCACTCAGGACTGGCTTGGAGTCTGACATGGCACCAGGAACACTAACCCTGTGGGTTCTGTCCTTGATCCGGTTGGCAACCCATCGTGTGACATATGGCTCTACATCTACGCTGGTGAGCTTTTCTATGATGCCCACGTGGGGTTTGGTTCAAACGCTGTTGCCAGGTCACGGTAGTCTGTACGAACTGACTTACCCCCATCACTGGCCTTAGTGACTCTTCCGAACAGGTCGACCAGGTTCAGGAGGCAGGATCTGCCCTTGACTAAGCCGACATGGGTATGTTCCAGTATTTGTCGGTCCCCAATGTCTCCATTTATGGGCTCCATTATGGTCCCCTCCATAGCTTTGCAGACAAGGCTCGTCAAGCGTATAGGGCAGTGATGTCCGGAGTCCGTAGGAGCACCGCCTTGGAGGAGTGGGACCACAGTTGCCGTATGCCATCCATCAGGTACGTAACCTGTAGTAAGGCTAAGATTAAACAGCAGCCTTATGTGCGGGTTGAGGTCCTCATTGAGGTTGTGTAGCACACAGCCAGGGACACCGTCCGGTCCCATTGATGCTGTGTTTTCTGCTTTAGAGAGAGCAGCTCTCACCTGGGCATTCGAGATGTTTGGGAGGCTAGACTCTGGTGGGATAGATACCTGCCCTCTTGGGGGGGGGGAGGGTAGATATATGCACAGAACCTGTCTGCCAGTATGTTGGCAATGTCTGTGGGTTCAGTGATCATTGTACCATTCTGGACTAATTCCGAGCATAACTGTGAGCTTCCACCCATGTTCATACCATAGCTAAGGAAGGCCTTATGGTTGTCTTATGTGTCCTTTGCGAGTCCTCTCCCACAGGTGGCCTTGGATGATTGTATGAGTGATCGTATGTTACTGCCAGTATTGATCAGTGATGCCTTCCCTGGTAGTGATAGTGCTCTGTCATGTAGTAGCTTTCTCCTCTTGTTGTACGGTTTGTTTATGGCTGGGGTCCACCAGACCGTGTGCCTGCCTTTGGTGGACAAGGTCCTGATGTTATTAGGGATTGCTTGATCCAGACATTCCTGGGGGTGCTCGTAGAAGGCATTTGTAAGGTTTCCAGCAGCGTGGCCTGTGTTTTCCACTGGCACGGAGGCCTTGTAGGGTACCACACTAGTCATATGACGTGTGGGGTTTGCTGTGGAGAGGTCTTCACTGTGGTCTCCCTTGCCGGTGTTGGGGGCAGGATGGGGATCTCCAGTGAGATCACTATATGGTCTGACCTCACCGTTGAGGGATGTACATCTTGTGTGGAGCATGTCGTCCCCATGTGTGATGATCAGGACTAGTATAGTTCCTCCTCTTGTGGGTATGGTGCATAGTTGTTCCACAGCATTCGGGTGTATGAACACCTGGAACCTTTGGTCTAGGGTGTTGGGTCCTGGGTAATGTTCCCGGTCTATCTATGGGTAGTTGATGTCACCCAATATGATGGTGTTTTGAGAGCATTCATACTCCCCAGTGTCTTCAGGAAGGCTGTGTGGGTATCCTGGGTTTGGGAGGGTGGTCTGTGGCATGCTACAAACTGTAGGGCAGTCCTACCCATGGTTAATTGCACCTGGATGGTCCCCGCTGCTACGTGCATTTCCGCCAACCTGGAGGTGTGGGTATCCTTCATGGAAATGGAGACTCCCCCTCCTTGTGTGGTTCGGTCCGGATTTGGGTCCTGAACGCGTGATATGACATATGACCTGATAGTAATGGGGTGCTCTCATGAGCCCTGAACCAGGTTTCAGTCACAGCACTGACATCGATGTCCTCCATACTGAGGAGGGCTTTTGAGGGCGTGCAGCTTGGGTGTAGACTACTGGCATTGAGCAGTATTACCCTTAGTTCTTTCCAGGTTTGTAGTCTAGGGCGGTAGGTTTAACATTTGAGCCTTGCCTGCAGTGGGCACTATGGGGGTGGCAGGAGCCTTTGCCAAACTCAGGAAGCCTAGGGGCGACAGGTGCAAGCCATCCCTTGCGAAGGAGCGTGGCGTGTCAAGCATGTCATCCGAGGCAAGAGGACATTGGACCCCCTCAGACTGACACCGGTAATTAGGCCAATCATCAAAGCTGATCATTCGGACTCTGTATTGTGGCATCATTCTTGATGAGGGTGGGATACTGCTCAGGGTCAGGATCATGCTGGCCTGGGCTACACAATCTGGGAGCCCCTCTATGTCTCCTTTCATGCATCCCAGGGAGGTATGTCTCCGGTCGTTGACACCAGCATGGACAATGACCGCGTCATACTTGTACATGCTGCGGAGTGACCTGAGTGCTTGTGTTATGTGGCGGATTCAAGCACCCGACAGGCAGCCTACTGTGATCATTCCCTTGTTCAGTCTGGTGGGTGGGATGTCGGTGTGTCTGACTATGGCGTCACCTATTACAAGTGTGTCTGGCATTGTGTGTGGCCTTAAGGGCTGTGACTGTTTAGCACACTGACGTTGAGAACTATGTGTTGCATGTCCTATGTCTTGTGGAGGCAGTTGCTTGGGTGTCTGCTCTGGAGGCCTCAGTAGGTTTGGTACATGTTTTGACAGTGCCTCCGAGTATGTCTTTGTGTGTTTATGTGTCTGTTTTGCAGTTGTGATAGTTCCATGTGACACTGGGTTTGTGGTGTGCGTGGTGTCCTTCTCCTCCCGTCTGGTCTTGCCGGTCGTGGGTTGAGAGAGCTCAGCCTCCTGTCTGGCTATATAGTTGCATCTCTCACATGTATTTTGTTTTGTGCGGGAGGTGCGGGTTGTCCGTGCCCATGAGGCACTTGTAACATTGCCTCAGGATGCCCAGATTCACCGGCTGAACAGGAGAGGTCACTAGCAATTGACCCTTCGACATGCCAGAGAACGTGAATGCGTTTGCTGTGTAACTGGGTCAGAAGGGACCTATAGGGAAGTGGGTACTCAAGGGGATTCTACGCTAGTGTAGTACTCCGTCTAGTATACATGTACTTTACCTATGTAAGAATACTTTGGGAGCAGGTGCTGAGCTTTTGTGATAGAGAACAGACAGTTTAGATTGCAAGTAGAGAAGTTCTACGTGAAAACCTGTGGAGCATGGAGCCAGGCATAGTGTAACGTTGTTTACACAGTACATGACACACATGTCCACACATATACTGCACCTGACGCCTGTGGTCGGTGCCACAGGCTACGGTGGACAGGGACATCACATACATGGCATGACACAGTACAGGTATGGTGACATTCTGCAGGTGTCGTACACAGCGTGCTGGCGACTGACCTCAGGTGTCACCTGTCAGCTGTGGTGCACACTGTGCAGCAGTAGGACACTGTACCGGTACAGGGATATGTCCGCAATCGCGGTGTGTACACCACTATGGCGCACACCCCATTGTGTGCAGATGGGGACACCTGCCTGTGTGGTCAGCACCCACACGCCATGTCACAGGGGGCGGACTTGCACAGGTGGCCAGTATGGCTCACACCTATGGCATTGACAGGGTCGTACAATGCAGCACCAGTACGGGATGGTCACCCTGTGTGGTTAGTGTCCGTTCACAACACTATATCTGCATACACCCTCACACCAGGCAGCAGACATACAGACATGTTGACACACTCACATGGTGGTGACCACACATGTCTACACGGAGGGACGACGTGTTGCATGTACTGCACCATCCACATCCATGCACCCCACACTGAGGTATGTACAGATCTCTACCATGGTGTACAGTGATGTGTGGCACGTGGGACATAGTCCCCCCGATATGTGGCATACATGGGCACACATTCCTGCACACATGTTGGTGATGGGAATGCCACACCTGCCATATGGGATATGTGCAGGCGTGCAGCGGTATGTAGTGCATTATGTGTACCAACACTGTATCCGGCAGATGTGCCGATATATGCACTTGGGAGGTGGTAGGTGTTACAGTAGCCATGTGACATACGGTCGATGACACCTGACCGATGGGTATGCATTATGGCAGCACTGTCATGTAACGGCGACATAGCAGACTGTATGCACATGGCAGAGTAGGATGGTGTGTGACACACCTGTGACCACCACCTGCACACATGCATGTGGACAGGTGTTTAAACACATGATGTACACACATACCGCCATGCGTGCTGTTACTATGCCACCATATGATGGCCCCCATGATGGGTATGCATGTGGTAGGGGGTTGCAACTGTGTTATGGACAGCGGACACCACACATGCATGGCTGCACCATGCACGGTACACGTGTCACATGTATCCCCTGTTGCCATGTGTGTATGCATTGCTACGTTGTGACATGTGTGTCGACATACATGGAACATGGACTGTGGTATGGTATCACAGCTGTCACAGGCAAACTGTACAAGGGTATGTGTCCCAGTCGACACCGCTACACCCTGTAGGGGGAGCATACCACAGACATGTATCCACCTTCCATTCATGTGTGTATTACCGCATACGCCAGTGTTATGCATGTGGTACATCACAGGCTTCGTATGTGTCCTGTGTGCAGTCCATGCACACAGCCAGACATTCACTTATATGACATATCCGGACGTTGTTTCACTGTGGTACAGCTGCAGTCATGTGTCATATCTGTGTCAGGGCCGTGGTATGTGTGGAGCATGCCTGTCTATGTATACCGATATGGGCCGACTACATCACACCTGTGGGATCATTGATAGTACATGTGTACTCTGCATGACAGGTGTACACCGCCATATAGACCTGTGGACATATGTCACATGCTGTTGCTGGACCATGAGGCATACTGCTGCACTGATGACATGGTGCTGGCATGGCAGCTACAGTGTTCACTGCAGTGTGTACATGTTCGGCCTGCACCCGTGATGCCTGTGATGTCATCTGTGTGTGTACGTGTAACTGCATGTGTGTCCACCCTGTGCGTGTGGACGGGTTTACCTGGCCGTGACTTGCGGTGTGTACACTTCGTCTGCATGCTGGACGGCGCGTAGCACATACTAAGTGTGTGAGCATGCCCGGGTTGCTGTTGTGTAGGTGGACACACACGACGGTCCACACTCTGCCCTTCCATGATTCCGCCCTATGTGTATGCATGTCTGCACTCTGCAAATTCTAAGTGTGTGAGCATGCCCAGTAAGCAGCTGTGTAGATGGACACACAGTACAGTGCACACCGTGCCCGTCTGTGAAGATACCCCGTGTGCATGCATGTTCCCCCTTTGCAACCGCCACGTGTGTGAGCATGCCCAGGTTGCTATTGTGTAGGTGGACACACACGACGGTCCACACTCTGCCCTTCCATGATTCCACCCCATGTGTATGCATGTCTGCACTCTGCAAATTCTAAGTGTGTGAGCATGCCCAGTAAGCAGCTGTGTAGATGGACACACAGTACAGTGCACACCGTGCCCGTCTGTGATGATACCCTGTGTGCATGTACGTTCCCCCTTTGCAACCGCCACGTGTGTGAGCATGCCCGGGTTGCTGTTGTGTAGGTGGACACACACGATGGTCCACACTCTGCCCTTCCATGATTCCACCCCATGTGTATGCATGTCTGCACTCTGCAAATTCTAAGTGTGTGAGCATGCCCAGTAAGCAGCTGTGTAGATGGACACACAGTACAGTGCACACCGCGCCCGTCTGTGAAGATACCCTGTGTGCATGTACGTTCCCCCTTTGCAACCGCCACGTGTGTGAGCATGCCCGGGTTGCTGTTGTGTAGGTGGACACACACGATGGTCCACACTCTGCCCTTCCATGATTCCACCCCATGTGTATGCATGTCTGCACTCTGCAAATGCTAAGTGTGTGAGCATGCCCAGTAAGCAGCTGTGTAGATGGACACACAGTACAGTGCACACCGCACACATCTGTGGTTATACCCCATGTGCATGCATGTTTCCCCTTCGCGACCGCTAGGTGTGAGGGCATGCCCAGTACGCCATTCATGGGAACACAGTACAGTCGGCACCGATGTCTGCTACTAGGTGTGTAGCCATGGCCAATGACATCCTGCATAGCCATGGTGGCCGTCCAGGTGAGTCATATGTGGTTGATATGCCACAATGGCTGCCTACATCATGCACGCTGGTTGCCCTCTCATAGGGTATACTGTCTGTGGTGCATCCCGTATCCATGTCATGATGTTGTGCTCCGTAGTTAGTTGGTATTCCCGAGTGCAGCACTACCGTGTTACTGTACACCCACCTTGGGATGGTAACATGCTGTGTGACTGCGCACTCTGTCTTCATTCCCTATCGGCTGCCTTGCCTCTACAGATGATATCACCTACCTAGGAGTATGCCTCCTGACAGTGCTGTGCTCAGTGATCTTGGTAGCGCGTTCTGTAAATGCATCATGCTGCAGTGTGTTCATGTAGGTAGGCGTAGGTTCAACTCCCGGCCCTTCCCCGTGTGTGTGTGTGTCTCCAGCTGCCCCTGGAGAGAGTGGTTCTTTTAGACGCTTCGCAACACATACCTTGGCTATCGGCGTCTATTCCTTTACGGATGATGTCACCCGCCTATAAGTATGCCTCTGACAGCGCTGTGTTCAGTAATCTCGGTAGCGCGTTCTGTAAATGCATCATGCTGTAGTGTGTTCATGTAGGTAGGCGTAGGTTCAACTCCCGGCCCTTCCCCGTGTGTGTGTGTGTGTGTGTGTTTCCAGTTGCCCCTGGAAAGAGTGGTTCTTTTAGATGCTTCGCAACACATACCATGGCTATTGGCGTCTATTCCTTTACAGATGATGTCACCCGCCTATAAGTATGCCTCTGACAGCGCTGTGCTCAGTAATCTCGGTAGCGCGTTCTGTAAATGCATCATGCTGTAGTGTGTTCATGTAGGTAGGCGTAGGTTCAACTCCCGGCCCTTCCCCGTGTGTGTGTGAGTTGTGTGTGTGTGTGTTTCCAGCTGCCCCTGGAGAGAGTGGTTCTTTTAGATGCTTCGCAACGCATACCTTGGCTATTGGCGTCTATTCCTTTATGGATGATGTCACCCGCCTAGAAGTATGCCTCTGACAGCGCTGTGCTCAGTAATCTCGGTAACGCGTTCTGTAAATGCATCATGCTGTAGTGTGTTCATGTAGGTAGGCGTAGGTTCAACTCCCAGCCCTTCCCCGTGTGTGTGAGAGGTGTGTGTGTTTCCAGCTGCTCCTGGAGAGAGTACTTCTTTTAGTCACTTCGCAACACATACCTTGGCTATTGGCATCTATTCCTTTACGGATGATGTCACCCGCCTAGAAGTATGCCTCTGACAGCGCTGTGCTCATTAATCTCGGTAGCGCATTCTGTAAATGCATCATGCTGTAGTGTGTTCATGTAGGTAGGCATAGGTTCACCTCCCGGCCCTTCCCCGTGTTTGTGAGAGGTGTGTGTGTGTGTGTTTCCAGCTGCCCCTGGAGAGAGTACTTCTTTTAGTCGCTTCGCAACACATACCTTGGCTATTGGCGTCTATTCCTTTACAGATGATGTCACCCGCCTAGAAGTATGCCTCTGACAGCGCTGTGCTCAGTAATCTCGGTAGCATGTTCTGTAAATGCATCATGCTGTAGTGTGTTCATGTAAGTAGGCCTAGGTTCAACTCCTGGCCCTTCCCCGTGTGTGTGAGAGGTGTGTGCGTGTTTCTAGCTGCCCCTGGAGAGAGTACTTCTTTTAGTCGCTTCACAACACATACCTTGGCTATTGGCGTCTATTCCTTTACGGATGATGTCACCCGCCTAGAAGTATGCCTCTGACAGCGCTGTGCTCAGTAAGCTCGGTAGCACATTCTGTAAATGCATCATGCTGTAGTGTGTTCATGTAGGTAGGCATAGGTTCAACTCCCGGCCCTTCCCCGTGTGTGAGGTGTGTGTGTGTGTGTGTGTGTGTGTGTGTGTGTGTGTGTTTCCAGCTGCCTCTGGAGATAGTCATGCTTTTAGATGCTTCGCAACACTTACCTTGGCTATTGTCATCTATTCCTTTACGGATGATGTCACCCGCCTAGAAGTATGCCTCTGACAGCCCTGTGCTCAGTAATCTCGGTAGCGCGTTCTGTAAATGCATCATGCTGTAGTGTGTTCATGTAGGTAGGCATAGGTTCAACTCCCGTGTGTGTGTGTGTGTGTGTGTGTGTGTGTGTGTGTGTGTGTTTCCAGCTGCCCCTGGAGAGAGTAGTTCTTTTAGATGCTTCGCAACACATACCTTGGCTATCAGCGTCTATCCCTTTACGGATGTTGTCACCCACCTAGACGTATGCCTCTGACGGTGCTGTGTTCAGTGGTCCACGTAGCGCGTTCCATACCTGTGTCATACTGTCGTGCGGTTGGGTAGGTGGGGGTAAGGTCAATCCCCATGCCTGCCAGCTGTGTGTGTGTCTATGCTCCCAGCCGCATGGGTTCATAGGTTATGGCTTTAGAGGTTCCGCAGAACACTTATATCCTGCCAACATCTCTGTGTTTGTGTATGTTGAGACACGGTTAGTGGACTGCCTGTGTGCCTGCTGTGGTTGGCAACCTCCGTAGCGTGTTCTCCACGTGCGCCCTGCTCTGGTGTGGTGGGGTGGTGCTGTGTACGTTCCACTCTCGGCCTTGCCACATGTGTCCGTCTGTATCTCTCTCGATGTATATCTACATACATATGCTATGCCCATAGCACTGCTCTTGCATGGACAGCTGTCTGTCCCATGTATCGCATATTTGCACGGCTGACACATAGAACTGTGGTTCGATGCATATCCACTCATTGTCCATGCAACGTCCGTATTCCAGCACGCCCTAGAGACATCTGTTGGATATCTTGGCAGACAGCTATCCTTGCTGTACTGACACTGTACCCATACACGCCATACACCTTGTGTATCATTGCCTGTTTATGGTGTGTGTATGTCTATCTGAGCTGTGTGCATGGTCGTGTGTGTCCCGCTATAGCCGTCTGTGCAGGTGTCGCCACTATGGGTAATCCTTGTAGACCGCTGTTTCATGTGCACTTCAGCACATACCTGCGGACCGTACCCTCCTCACGGCACAGGAGCGGCCTTAGGTCAACCGCTGCCCTAGGCGATAGGGCTCCATGGCACCCACCACCACAACACATGGTGCCCCCATCCTGGTGTACCTACATGACATAACTACTGGAAAGGTGGCCCTGCTAGTGCATCGCCCTAGGCAGCCGCTGGGTTGGCCTATGCCTAAGGCCGGATATGAGCACATCCCATCATTTTGGAGTGGATCCTAGTGTTTCCACACACATGTATCTGTGTCTGTTCATAGCACTCCACCTCAGGGGACGTATATCTGGACTAGGCCTTAGGAGATAGTGGGACACTTGGGGCCAGTCATGTCATGTTTCTCTTAGAAACATTGATTGTGGGCACAGTGATATGTTATGCATGTGTATGGCATTTCCATCAGATGTGGTGTCTTCCTTGCATGTTTGTCATTGTGTCCTGTCGTCAGATATCATGTGGCCGCCGGACTGCTACTGTTACGTGGAACACAGCGGACATGTGAGGCAGACCTCTACTCAGTCTGCATACTTCTGTGCAGTTGCAGGGTATGTGACTACTACAACATGCCTACTGTCTGCCTACAATACACACACAGTGTGTGGCGGCATGACAGACCACATGGCATTACTTTGTATTTGCATGGCACACGCAGACAGTTGTGTTCCACACAGGTCTACATCTGCTTATCCACACTACTTGTTCTTTCCTGTACCATATGTGTGCATCATATTTGCGCTTCCCGTCGGTGGCGGGGCTCACGTACGGCTATGGGGGCCTGACATTTGTTATGTTGACACTTCATGGCACCCTGGGGGACACGTCACCTTTGTGTCTGCTTACCTTCCACATTGACCTTCGCGGGGCATACGTTGTCATCCACAGTTACCAGGGTAGGACATTTGCATGTTTGCACATTTGTCCTGCTGTCTTTCTTCCCACCTGTCCACCTAGGATCACCGGTTCAGTACATGTATTCTGGACAGGTAGCTCCTGCATACCCTGACCTGTTGTCATTATGTGTAAACACCCTGACGTTCGGCCATTGCCCTTGTTACGTTTCACATAGTGCTGTGCCTTCCTAGCTGATTGCTGCCTAAGCATTCCGGACTGTGCGGTGGGTGATAGGGATCGCTATTTCCATTGCATGGGTAGTGACACTCATAACATCCGTATTCATGGCTACACCAGCATACCTCTCCATTGTACCTGGTTATGAGGGACGTACCTCATTTGGGATCTTCGATGGGTCATGCTCCTCTGACTCCCTCAGAGTTCCACATTGGAAGGGTCTGTTACACATTCAGTGTTAGGAATAGTTTAGGTGTAATCCATAAAATATCCAAAATGTACACAACCAGCCAACAGAGCACGGAACCAGTGAAATAATACAATATAAAATACCAATCAACATAAAATAACCACTGGTACCTTATGGCACACAATCCAGAAAACACATAGGTAGATGAAACAGTCAACGTAGAAATAGTCCAGGACAGTGCCCACATGGTATAGCAAGGTTCCTTTATTCACAAGTAAGCGCTTTCACCCGTAGGCTTCTTCAGACTTATACATAACATAAAAGCATTCAGGATTTAAATATCCCTCCTTACATTTCCATTGGTCAATTTCTCATCAAACAATGAACAATTAACCCCAGCATATAAAGCGCGAACTCAATGTTAAATACTCACACATATATTAACATCTTTAGAAACATCTTATTAAAACATGTATTATATTACATTGTACTATGCCTAATTTTCATCAATTATAAATATAAAAATATATATAAAATATATGTATATCATATCAATGTATAACAGTGGTAAACAACTAAAAGAGTGGACTAATAGGTGTTAAATGTATAGCTGTACCTAAACTAAATTCCTGTTATTTGGGTTTAAGCCTCCTGCTTCTCAAAAGAGGCTTAATCTGTGCTTTATCATTCAACCCTGGTGTTTGGTCAGCTCTCCACCTAATAATCCATCTCAATTCGCATTCTAAAGTATAGTTGATAAGGTCCCCCCCTCTGGGATTAAAATCTAGCTTTTGTAGAACACTGAATTTAAATGTATGCGTAGAACCCAAATCCTTATGATGTTTGGCCAAAGCATTAAATTCAGAGCCTATTTTGATGTGATAGACATGCTCCCTAACACGTTCTTTCAGTGACCTATTGGTTTTGCCAATATAGAATGCGGAGCATGCCACACATCTAGCCAAATATATAACATTCTTACTATTGCAATTTGTTAAAGTGTTAAAATGAAACGTTTGTTTCGTGGTAGGGTGTACGAATATAGTTCCATCTTGGATATATACACATTGGTTACATTTACCACATGGTACAGTGTTAATTCCAGGTGTATCCATACTTTTCCTTGCCAAAGTGTTTTTAGGTTTACATAACAACCTTTTGGAATTTGGTTTGTTCTTGGAGAATACATTGGGTCTCGGGCCTACAATCTTACTAATATCATTATCCAGAAGTAAAATATCCCAGTGTTTAACCAAACATTGTTATAACTGTACGGCATCTTTCGTGGAAAACATGGGGGCCATAAGGTCAACCGTTGTGGGTGTCTGACTAATATCAGATGTACTAATAAACTCTGGAAATAAGGGTTTCGCTATCGTACCTCTTAATTCATTAACTTCCAATATTGTCTGTTCAACCATCTCTATGTTATAACCTCTTTGTGTGAACTTAGCTCTCACTCCATCCAGCACTTTCTTATAACCTTCGGCTGTCGGATTGAGTCTAGATGCCCTCATTATTTGTCCTTTCATCACATTATTAAAGACATACTTAGGGTGCATACTGTGTCTGTGAAGTAATGTATACCTATGGCAAAGTTTCCTATGTATAGAGGTATTGAGTAGGCCATTACTAAGCCTATTAATGGCAACATCTAAATAGGAAATCTCACTCACTGAAAATTCAATGTAAATTTCAAGAGATTAGTAGAATCATTCATGCTTTCAACGAGTTCCAGGAGTGTATTTACATCACTAAGCCAAATGAAAAAAAGGTCATCTACAAACCTCCGATATATGCCTACGAATTTCTGAAAAAGATCTAGCTTAAAAAGAACTCTTTCCTCCCAGCAGGCCATCACTAGGTTGGCGTAGCTATTGGCACAGGAAGTGCCCATAGCTACCATCCTCTGTAGGGAAATCTCTTCTCCAAACATAAAGATATTATTCAACATAATAGTTTCTAAGAAAAGTGCTAACAAATCAATTCTCTCAGATGAATGATCAGAGTGATTTCGTAGGTATTCCTGTATAAACTGTATCCCTATATCATTGGGGATAACAGTAAACAGATTAACTACGTCTAAAGTGACCAGTATGTATTGTGAGTTATCATCCAGTTGACTAGTATACGCATATCAGTCAAGTAAGAATTGCTTACTGTCTCTCAGAATGGTAATACAGCAAACCTTGAGTCCTGGTCTTCTTCAAAAACGACTTTAATGAACATAAACCAGACCAAAACAGATGATGAATAAAACAATACACTCCACAGTCCAACAATACTGAGCGCTTTCACACACTAACATGGGGCATCATCAGAGTACAAATGCTTTGGCCAAACATCATAAGGATTTGGGTTCTAGGCATACTTTTAAATTCAGTGTTTTACAAAAGCTAGATTTTAATCCCAGAGGGGGGGACCTTATCAACTATACTTTAGAATGCGAATTGAGATGGATTATTAGGTGGAGAGCTGACCAAACACCAGGGTTGAATGATAAAGCACAGATTAAGCCTCTTTTGAGAAGCAGGAGGCTTAAACCCAAATAACAGGGATTTAGTTTAGGTACAGCTATACATTTAACACCTATTAGTCCACTCTTTTAGTTGTTTACCACTGTTTTACATTGATATAATATACATATTTTTATATATATTTTATATTTATAATTGATGAAAATTAGGCATAGTACAATATAATATAATACATGTTTAATGAGATGTTTTTAAAGATGTTAATATATGTGTGAGTATTTAACAATGCGTTTGCTTTATATGCTGGGGTTAATTGTTCATTGTTTGATGAGAAATTGACCAATGAAAATGTAAGGAGGGATATTTAAATCCTGAATGCTTTTATGTTATGTATAAGTCTGAAGAGGCCTACGGTGAAAGCGCTTACTTGTGAATAAAGGAACCTTTTATACCATTTGGGCACTGGACTATTTCGTTGACTGTTTCATCTACCTATGTGTTTTTGGATTGTGTGCCATAAGGTACCAGCGTTATTTTATGTTGATTAGGTGTAATCCATGGTCAATTGACATTAATCATATTAATTCATTAAAGGATCTTCTTTATAAGTGGGGACGGCATAGTTTAACCATCCTATGACCTTCCTAGTTGAAGTTGTTAGTGAGCCATTAGTATGTGTTCCACAGGTCGCCCATTTGTTCCGCATTATGGAGGCGAGTGATCCCCATTTTGGTGATGGCAGATTGAGAGCTATATGCGCGGGATTCGCTGCGGTCTGACTTTGTATGGGGAATTTCTAATGTAGTCCCTATCTGTATTTCCTGTGCTTTGCCTTACTGCAGCTGTGTAATTCCGCCAGGTTTCCAGTTATGGGTGCCATCTTGGTCGATGCAGCGTGTCCATCCATGGGTATCGCCTACTGGACACTGATATAGGGCTGTACACATTTCACACCTGCTTTCCGCATTATCCGGTGGATGCTTTGCATCATTAGTGGGGATTAAGGCATGTGCTATACCCATCCCTCCCACGGGCAGGGCCAACGGATTCTCTGCCAAACAACACCGAGGCCCATTTCTGCATACCCAGCTTCCCCTGGCTGCAACCCTCGACGGTACACATTACACATCCTTCATGTGTGCAGTACTGGGATGTGGACGCACTTCTATGGACTCGACAATCTGGGGATTTCTGTTCATATGTCCTGCATTTCATGGACACGTGTCATCAACCTTAAACACGCTGTTGGTGTATATGTCTAGCTGTGCCATAGTCGCGGCTGTCACTTCTTTTGTGTCGATTGCAGCTGGTGTTGCGAACGGAGCAATTTTTGGAGTCCTACAATGGACACCAGTGTGCATATGTAAAGTGTAGAACTTGTTGGACTGTCACCATCTGGCCAGTGGTTTTGACTGCTGCTGTATGTTCCCCGTTCGCAGATGTCTGTTTGACTACCCATATTATGTATTACTTGGCATATCTATATCCATGTACCAGTAAGCAAAAATACAGCAAACCTTGAGTCCTGGTCTTCTTCAAACAAGACTTTAATGAACATAAACCGGACCTAAACAGACGATGAAAAAAACGATACACTCCACAGTCCAAACATACTGAGAGCTTTCACCCACTAACATGGGGCATCATCAGAGTACAAAATACATTAGATAGTCATCCCTTATATACTTCCTTCAGAGTCAATTTAAAGACAATTAATCAATAAACTTGCTCATAGTTAAGTAGCCAGTAATCCATGTCTTAAAGATAAAGTGAAATATAAAAATCAGTGTTGCATAAATAACTTAATGGAAACATAAATACAACAACAATGTGTTAATATAAATACAATATTGGTAAATACAATCAGTAAATTGAAACATAATTGATAATTGTTGTGAGTACACCTTAAAATGTAGTGTGTTGATAATAAAATGATGTATATTAATGTGTATAATTGTTGTATTAAGATTCCAAATCATTGAATAAATAAGTACAATTAGATACATATTGTATAAATATAAATATAAATGTAAATAAGAGTCACAATGTTAAATATAAATATGAATGTATATAAATATATAAATATGATATGAAATAAAATGTAGTTGTTTACATCTTGTTTTCGAGTGACATATCTATATCCATGTGTCATATGTACGGGCCGTCGGACTGTTGTGTGTAGATATATACATGTGAACCCCTCGTTTCATACCTTGCTTTGTTACTGTCTGTGGATTACCTATGTACACACATCTATTACCATACCATACCTTTCCACTGTACAGGTTCTGGCAGGGTGTACGGCTGGTTGGCCCTTAATCTTGCTGTGTGTTACACTGACCTGTGTCTATCTGGCAATTCGCTGGCGTGTCATGTGAGACCTTCTTGATTCTATAGGAACATGATCCCATAATTGTGAAGTGCTTCCACTGGCCATATATTTCTTTGTCGTCTGGGATCTGTATGTAACCAGTCCTTTCAGGACACTTTCTATTGTTGTTCTTTTTTGGTTACATATATGAGTACTTTGGTATGTTGTGCTATTATTGTGTGTGGAGCATTTCTCCACAGGCCTCTGCTGACACTGGACATATATCCAGCTAGCCTAGCCCGGTCAACAAGTGTGAGCCAACAAAACACAATTCGTACGGTGGCACCTTCTGACAAGTGGGTCGGGTTACAGATGCATAACCGTCGTCAATCCCTACTACTAACACACACGTTATTCTATCCACATTCTATGTTTGTCTTATCACATAGCATGTTTTTCTCACTATCTGTACCGGTACTTTGCATGGCATTGTCCGATTCCATACTTTCAGAGGCTGACAGTTTAGAGACATGTATAACTAACGTGGAGGACACAGCATTAACTTTCCCTGCTGTGAGCGGATCACACACGCACAGGCGCACTTGCATTTCCTAATTGTGGGTTACGCGCAGGCGCACATGCATATCCGTATTCTGGTTACATATGTTTACTGGGTCTGTGTGGTTACGTGGTCTGTATTAGTTGTGACTGTTCCGGTAACATATCTCTGATCCAGTTGACGGACGTGTGCGGAACACACTTTCACCTTTACACATGTAACTGTCTTTGCGGCACGGACGCATTACGTACACGTTCACATTTATATGTTCTATAGTCGTAATTCAAACGGGACTGCATTCACGTTTGCCGGTTGCTGTGACCACTACACATTAGCTGTTCTTTCTCATTTATATGCATACCCATGGTACTTAGCTACATTAACATACCCCCCACCCCACCCCCCCGCACTCACGTACGTCACAGGCATCCATTCTCCTGCTGGGAAAAGTGCGGTACTACACGTTACACATTCCTTATTCCCTACCGCTCATGGCCCAGGATGCATATGTCATGACCGCAGGGATATTCAGATCACGGGGGCTTATAGCCCCAACGCATACAGGCCTTCGATTGTCAGGGTGTTCCTGTGTTGCTTTGGGTTGGTTTTGTCCGCCTAGTGTACGGAACTGCCCTGACCGTGTACGAATGTCAGATGAGTCACATGGGCACGGTTTGTCCGTGTGTATGATACCATATCCCCCCCCATTATTCCTACCCGTGCGCGCTGATTGGCCGGCATGCCCGTTGTAGATCGTGTTATAGTAATTGCACACGGTCTAGTCGACCGGACCTAGTTCCATTACTATACCTCGGTATTTATAACCTGTCTCGCTATGTTACATGGGTTTAACATTGCGTGACAGCTTTAACTGAGCCACGGACATGCCCGTTGCTTACTTTGGGGCAGTCCCGCTCTGCTACACACATTTAACATGGCGGAACAGGTTGAACAGCACAGCAACGGGGACATCGGGCTCTCCATCGCTGTTTTGTATTGAATCGCTATGTTGACTTTGTTTCACATAGCGAGACAGTGTCGACATTGGCAACGGACATCTCTTTGCGTCTGCACGCCCGCGGGTGCCGTATGTCTGCGGATGGGCGGACAGGCATTATGCTGTGCCATTATGTCTGGGAATATATAGTTTCTTTCCTAGATGATATGGCATACTAGCAATGACCCACGTCTGGGTGTGGGTACTGCTGTATTTACCCACGGTTGCCTTTGTGTGGTTCCCTCGGGCATCGGCCTCGGGACCGCACCACGTCTACCATGGGTATATCCAGCATTACCCACATCCGGGCGTGGGTTATTGCTATGGTATTCCGTGTGTACGGACATGTGTGTTTGGACAACCTACAATAGCTTCTGCTATTGGCATACAATGCCGTGGGTGGTGCCGGTTATCATACATATGCCATGTTCTGCGTTTGTCCCATTCACACTTGTCTATCCCCTGTCCTCATTCGTACGTGGATATTTATGTGGCACATGATTGAACTATGTATTACCTGCAGGTATGCTGTGTACAGTGCACATATGTCACGGTTGGTTACAGTGTATCTGTGTACCTACTTCTGTGATACTGAGGACTACCACACATCCTTCGCAGCATTACATGCGTATGTCCATACTATTATTCAGTGGCCTGTGGGGGGTTGTCGGAGCGACGGTTACACGTGTCCCTGTTTGTGCACGCATCATGGTGGTCTTTGACCGGCCTCCGTTGCTATCGTGGGATGGACGGTGATGTTGGTGTGTGTTTGGGTTGTGTTTCTACTGCCGATACGTCAGTGGGGGGTGGGGTTGGCACGTGTTCCTCTTTGCAGGGGGCCCCATCCTGGACATTTGTGTCCTGCATCGACACTTGGCACGTGCCATATGTCCTGTGATATTCCCACAGTCGTGTGTGCCTACCTGCATTACTACTGCATGTTACTGGCAGTTTGTATCTGGTATGCATGGCTATTATGTTGGATAGCTTAGGCTATTCCCATGCTATGACATACCTATTCATCCGGGCATATACGTGTTAT